>NW_017731952.1:862899-933493 GCF_001890085.2 Hipposideros armiger
ATGGCAACCCATTGCCACAGGGGCTGCAGCCTACGCCGTCGCCGGCGACTCATGGAAGCCCAGCTCCAGGTTGAGCTGTTCAGCATCTTAGCTGTGGAGGGCAGTGTCACTGGCCCTCATATGTGGAATCCGAACCGGGGCCCTCTGGCGTCCCAAGCCAGTTCTTAACCTTCGCACCACTTGGCCGACTCGAATTGCATTGATGTTTATATCTCCAATTCTGTGAAAGTGAGAGAGGATGTTAGGGGAATACAGATGAGTAAAAGAATATAACCATCTCGGTGTCCTGGTTATCAGAGGAAGCGTCTTCATTCCTCAAGTGAAATATTGAAACCTTACCTTCCTTTATCTTCCCCTATTTATAATATAATTGTTTTAGGACAGTTACATATTTAGAACCATAACAGCAGTGATACCATTTTTGCTTTTGCTTCAGCCATCAAACAATTTAGAAAACTCAAGAGAAGAAGAGTGTATTGTACCTACCCACATTTTTGCCTTGTTTTCTTAACATGGCTTTCTTAACATGGCTTCTTCCTTCATTATTTCCTTTCTGTTTAGAGAACTTCCTTTACTATTATTTTAGGGAAGATCTGCCAGTGACAGATTTTGTTAGATCTCCTTCCTTCATCTAAGAGTCTTGATTTACCCTTCATTCCTAAATATTTTCACTGGATATAGGATTCTAGATTGACAGTTCTTTCAGCACCTGAAAAATATTACATCACTTCCATCTGGCCTTCCTGGTTTCTAGTGATAACTAATGTTTTTTTAATTGTTTTTCCCATGTGGGTCAAGTGTCGGTTTTCTATGGCTGGTTTCAAGACTTTTTTTCTTTGTCTTTGGTTTTCAGAAGATTAATTTTGATGTTTCTTGCTTTCAGTTACCCTTTGCAGTGTTTACTCAAATTCTTGAATCTGTAGGTTTATGTCTTTGCCAAATTTGGGGAGCTTTCAGCTGTTTTTCCCCCCAGTACTTTTCAGTCCTGTCATCTTTCTGTTTCCAGGACTCCAATGACACCAATGTTAGATCTTCGGTTATATTGTCTTTTCACAGGTCTGATGGAATTGTTTCAATTGATTGATGGAATTCCAACTTATAAAGCACATAGGAGATTTTTTTTTTCATTCTAGTTTATACCTAGAAGTCTTAGAAGTGACTTTTTAGATAATAAGTCTTAATGACATGATGTGGTTAAACTATTAGATATGATGCTAACTATGCATTACATGATCTTTGACTTTGGAGAAGTTGAGAAATGCCAGGAATGACACACAAGTTGACAGCACTCTATTCAGCCTTGCAGAAACCAAAACCCAAGCTGAATAACATATTTTAGATACCATGCTAAAAGCTCACTTTGAGCTACCACCCTGTTTTACATAGGAGTTTTACTATTACAAAACCATAAGAGCAACCTTTTTATGGTAGTAGCTGGTGTCTTTTAAATGGCTTTCTCTAAACAATATCACTGCAAAGATTTTCCCATCTGTGCAAGAATTAGACAACGTGACAATGAGAGAATTAAGTGGAAGGTAACATTAAATAATTGCTAAACAGGAAACATTTATTGGACATCTACTATGCTGATATTTTAAAAATTTATTTAAAATTCATATTTAGAATCAATGCAATTGTATACTTTAAAAGGTGGAATTTTATGGTATTTGAATTATATCTAATAAAAATATTTTTAAAATATGCATAGTTTCTTTTGTTTCTTTATGAGAAATCCCTCATTAAATTTAAGAAGACCTAATTTCAAATATCAAAGTTTCTTTATTCATTTACTGCCATTTACATTTTGGAAGTATTTTGATTCTGAGGAAAGAAAAAGGTGGATATACCATTAATAAACAAAATTGATCCATAGAATTTATGTCATGTCATGTTATTTGAAAATGCTATATTGGTGAAATGTTCAAGGGCAATCTTTTTTTTTTTTTCTTTAGTCATGTTGGAAGCCTCTGCAGAGAACGTTTTACAGCAGGACTTTTGCCATGCTATCAAAGTGGGAGTGAAACATACACAACAAATAATTCAGGGCATCCAACAGTTGGTGAGAGAAATTGGTGTTACCAAGAGGACACCTCAGAAGTTATTCATCCCTTCGCCAGAGATTGTGAAGCACACTCATAAGTAAGAACATCTATATAAAAGAAACTATGAAATTGTCACCAGATTTAATTTCCTCTCAGAAAAAAACTTCCCATGTCCATGTATTACTTCTTAGATAGCACCCTTCTGTTTCAAGAGTCACTGCCAGAAATACTAGTCTAATGCATTAAAAAGGATAAATCCAAATACCTCTTCAGTGACCTAAGTTTGAATCTCAAATGAAAAGGGGAGTGAGTTTATTGGTCAAGATTCAGATAATCTGCCTAGCTCTGTGTCAAGGAAAAAGAGAATAAAGCATATTTGAGTATCTAGGGAAACTGGTGAGGTTCTCGAAAAGAAATCAAGTATAACCACCACTATATGCCCAGTGCTTAGAACAATGCCTGCACATAGGCAGGCACTCAGTAAATGTGAATGAATCCCCAGGAAATTATTTCATTTTATTTAAAATAAATTTAAAAAGTTAATATTTCCCTTAGTATCAGTCTCACAGCCATCAGTCAGATTAAAGTGTTAAATAAACTGTTATATAAAGTGCTGTGTAAACAAGAGTTGTCTGCAATAACAGCCAGAATGGATAGAACATAAAAAAGCAAGATATTAAAAAAGACAGAAAAATCTAAGGTGAAGTAAATTGAACAATTAAGAAGTCAGGGCATAATACCATGTATGAGTGATTCCCCTGAAAGGTGAGGAGAAAAAAATTTGTGTTTGTATCCAAATAGTAAACAGGTTAGATGTTAAAGAGCAATAAATACATTTTTTAATTCTTTGTGAAATGCTTATTAAACATTTTAGTTTATTGTTAAATATTTCAGTTTTATTTGTAATATACACTGCCTCATGGTTCCAAATATTATGCTGATGTTTATCTTGTCTTAAAATAGACTCGCCATGGAAAGACTCTATGCAGTTTTTACTGACTATGAACATGATAAAGTAAGTATACCTGGATTTTGTCTTATGTAATTATGTAAAGAATTCTGGGAATTCTTTTTTGGATAACTCAGATAAATTGTTTATGAATGTTAGTCATATGTTTATGAAAAATCTCTAACAAAAAGCTATACAAAATCCTAGCTGTTTGTTTCTCCATTCTACTTTTGTTGATTAGTACAAGTTTTAGGGACATGTGTAAATATATTTGAATCAATTCATAAATAGGTTTATTTCTTGTAAATCAATAGCCAGTTCTAATCTTTTAAAGAATACTACCATTAGAGAACTCTGAGTAGTATTATAATGTGTTCATTGTAAAGTAATTTGAAAATAGGAACGTTAAACTTGCCATGTATATATAAGAACTGAACTTCAGCTTTCCTTTAGGTTTCCAGAGATGAAGCTGTTAACAAGATACGATTAGATACAGAGGAACAACTAAAAGGTGATTTTTTTTTTATTTAAAAAATATTTAAAGGAAATAACAGACTTAAATTTTTGAATGTGAGACCTCAAAAAAATCAGTTATTCTCATTGCTCCTTAGTTTTATCCTCAGTAAACTTGTGATAATGATATGTCATTCTATTAAATTAACTTCTATGAATGTGGTCAGCACTGCACCTGACACAGAGTGGTTGCCAGTAAGTGTTGAATGTGAAATAGTCCTGATCTTTTCAGACTTTTTTACTCCAAGATGTGCGTATCCGTGTATCCTGTCATTTGAAAACCTGAAAGATGTTCTTTACATTTCTTTAGTTCTTTTTTTTTTTTCCCAAAATTTTTTTTTATTATTATTATTATTTTTTTTACTTTATTGGGGAACAATGTTGTTTTTCCAGGACACATCAGCTCCCAGTCAAGTTGCTGTCCTTCAATCTAGTTGCGGGGGGTAGGGGGACACAGCCCACCATCACATGCAGGAGTCGAACCAGCAACCTTGTTGTTAAGAGCACGCGTTCTAACCAACTGAGCCATCCGGCCGCCCAATTTCTTGAGTTCTTAATCTATGAAATTGCAATAATGATATCTGGTGTATGGGGATTAAATGAGTAAATAATTTACATCTATGGTTGGCATATAGTAAATGTTCAATAAATGTTAATTAATGCTGTTATTAATACCATTGTGAATGATATTAATTGTGAAATTTAAATTTTAGAGACTTTAACTCTCTAGGAATTATTAAAAATTTTATTGTAGGGCCGGCCAAGTGGCGCGTTGGTTAAGAGCTGGCTTGTGACGCCAGAGGGCCCCAGTTCGGATCCCACATATGAGGGCCAGTGACACTGCCCTCTACAGCTAAGATGCTGAACAACAGCTCAACCTGGAGCTGGGTTGCCATGAGTCACCGGCAACGGCGTAGGCTGCAGTCCCCTGTGACAGTGGGTTGCCATGGGCTACCGTGTGTAGCCAGCAGCCGCAGTGAGCAGCCATCCAGAAGCCAGCGACTGATGTGCCTCGCCTGGGAAGAGCGCAATGATGGTGCCAATTTGGGCCAGTGAAGCAACATCCTCCACAACTAGACTGAAGAACAAAAGGACAGCAACTTGTCTGTTCCCTTTCCCCCAATTCCCCAATAAAAAATAATCTCTAAAAAAAATCTTTAAAAAAAAGCAAAGTAAACAGAAGGGGTCTCAGAGATATAGAGGAACAATTGATGGCTGCTAGTTGGGAGGGGGTTAGGGAGAAGGGGAAGGGATTAGACAGCATAAATACGTAACTATAATATTCGAGGAATATAATTCTGATGTATAATATTGTATGTCAAGGGAATTGTAATAGATATATATGATATTGGGGGGGAAGTGGGACGGCGGATTGGGGGAGAGGGGTTGTCACCTCGAGAGGTAAAAAGTATAACTATTGCACTGTGTTGTACAGCTGAAACTAATTCTAAAATGTATTTCACAATAAAAAATAATAAAAATAAATAAGAAATTAAAAAAAATTTTTTTAAAGAATTTTATTGTATAGTATCAATCGCATGTACCAAACTTGACATATAGTTCTTGTTAATTTTCTGCTAACAGACAAATAACCTCTCACCTAAATATTTTAAGGTAAAAACTCTGCTGTTAGCATTGATATTAAGGCCATTACTTGTAATTGCCATTGAAAAAGTTTGGTTTTCTCTCTATATTTCATCCTATTAACAATGAGAAGTTGTATAACACCTGTGACCTTATTTAAAAAGAAAAGTAATGTTGTGTTTATACTATAGTAGAATATCTTCTTTACTCTCTGGGTTCATAGGATAATAATTTAAATGTTTTTTTATTATTTTCCTCTCCAAGCGCAACCCAGTTAAAGAATATAAGTTCATATTAAAGTGTAATATTTAAAATGATCATTGCCTGACAAAGATACAGTACTTAATATATCTCTCTTTCTGTGGCCATTTCTTATGTTCTAGTTACTTTAAAATTATATTTAATAAATCAAATGCTTAAGAGAACAGTGCTCGAAACTTGGCTTAAATCAACTGATAAGGTAAAGTAGCTTAACATTTAAAAGCGTAAGCCTAGGCAGACAGACCTGTGTTCAGATCACAGCTGTGTCACTTACTACCTGTGTGATCTCAGGCAATGTACTCTATCTCTTTAGGCCTGTTTTTCTACTGTTGAACGGGGATAATAAAAGAATTGACCACATAACTTATACAAAGATTAAAGATATTTTTAAAAACCACACATAAAGTACCGGGGTCATGAAAGACCTTGGTAAATGTTAACTTAAAAAACCTGTCGGTAGGGATTTGCAGTATATTAAAAAAATTTATTCCTCTATTTGCAGACTAAGTTAAAAGTTCCTCAGGCAAAACAGTGAAGGTGACTATTCTTAAAAGCGTCAGACTTTTCGTAATATAGTTGGTTGGGTTTATCAGGTAGCAATGCAATAGAGAGTGATTTCAAAGCACTATTCTGGTAGAATGCAAACTAAGTTCCCAATAACAGTACATTTAAGGTATAATACTTGTGTCTCTCCTACTTGAGAACATTTGATTTAACTGCTTTGTTTGCCTGAGGACTAAATGTTCAGAGTGAACTCCCTTGGTTTACTTCCATAGTTAACTGATTTGATACTGTGAACTTAAGAGAAATCCTCTCTTCCTAAAAAAGAAAATGTTTGTTTTGCTTTCTCTTCTTTAGAAAAATTTCCAGAGGCTGATTCATATGAAATAATAGAATCCTTCAATGTTGTTGCAAAGGAGGTTTTTAGAAGTATTATTTTGAATGAATACAAAAGGTAAACATATTTTTTTTTATGGAATTAAAGCATGCACTGTCTCTGCGAGTTGTCTTGAAAGTCACTAACTTTCTCAAAACAAGGAATTGGTTTTTTTAAGTGAATAGGAAAGAGCTATAATATTTATTTTATAAACGGGTACCTGTTGAAGAGTGTGTGGATGTCTGTGAGCCTCATGTATAGAGCAGTGCTCCACAGTCCTAACTGCACATAAGAATTACTTGCAGAGCTTTTTAGCAGTACAGGTGTATGGGTTACAACTCCCAAGATTCTGGGGGTGGGCCCAGGTAAAGTTCTTAAAGTTTACAGGGGATTATGATATGCAGATGGGGTTGAGAACTTCCTGGTAGGGATAAAGAGATAATATGTGGTTTTTCTGATTTCCAACACTGCTTTACACACTTATTTCCTTTATTGCTATAGGTGCGATGGTCGAGATTTGATTTCACTTAGGAATATAAATTGTGAGGTAGATATGTTTAAAATTCTTCATGGATCAGCATTATTTCAAAGGGGACAAACACAGGTAATATATGTAAGAAGCTACATTTGCTGGTTCAGGATTGCTTAATTGGAGCTATTAGAAATACATTATGTACATGTTACAGGTTTTAATTATATGGAATGCATTATCCAGAGTAATATGTGATGTTTTAAAAACATTTTTAAAAGCTTCTTTGAGGTACGCAAAATTGAGTCGCTCTTACTCCTCGGTTTATGACATATCGTCATTGGCCTACTCAAGACCCTTATTTGTTTTCTCCATTTAGCCTGAACTTCAGTACTTTTCTTTTCACTTACGTAGGGACCTATTCTCTTGTATTTAATGTATATGTATCTGTTGTTTTTGTGTATGGTATTATGCTTTGAACCTCTTTCTTATGTTAATCACTAATTTTGCTAATCTCATGGGTACAAAGTGGCATGCCTTTGTTTTCATTTGTATTGCCCTCATTATGAGTGAGGCTGAGCATCTTTGTATAATAACCAGTCAACGTGGGGGCTGCACACCTCTAGGGCCCTGTTTTCACATAGTGTCCCTGGAGCTGAGCAAAGTTGTGGCACTAGTTCAGGTTTGCTCTTTTGTGAAATATGTGTTCATATCCTTTGACCAATTTCTTTCTTTTTTAAATATGGTTTACTATCTATTTTCTGCTATTTTTCAGTGAATTGTTATGCGTTTAAATATTAATCCTTTTCAGTAACCAGAATTTGTATGTATCACCTGCCTCTTTCTCATATACCTTACCTTTTAACTTTGCTTGTGGTAACCTATATGTCTATAGGAAACCTGAAATCTTTAGTTTCAATGTAGTTAATCCTTCCCTTGTTTACTTTTGTGGTTTGTTTCTCAAGTCTTATTTAAGAAATCCTTATGCCCAAAGTCACAAAATAAGCACCTATTTTTTCTTTCTATTAGCGTTCTAGCTTTAGCTATCAAATTTAGACCATTAATCTATCTTGGAGTTTATTCCTATACATGGTGTGAGGTGGAAACCTACAGAGTGAGCCAATTTTACATTCAAAGTTATAAACTTTGAATATAAGGTAACATTGTAAATCAATGGGAAATCAAATCAAATTTATTTGCAATGTCACCTTATATTCAAAGTTTATAACTACATTTTTGAAATATATTCTCTTCCATTCTTCTGTGAGTTTCCTGGGCCATTGTCAAACTGTTCTCATTATTATGGTTTTGGGATATGTCTTAATATCTGAAAACCAAATCCTTTTTTATTCTCCTTTCTCCCCACAATATTGTCTTAGCTATTTGGGTACATTTGTGCTTCTTTTGAATTTTAATATTATGTCAAGTTCTGAAAAATAAAAAAAATATTTCTAGGACTTAGATTGGTATTTCATATTTCATATGGATTATTTTGAGAAATGATATTTTTACAATTTAAATCACAGTCTTTACAATGAATATAGTCTAGCTCACCTTTGATTGAGGTTTTCTTTTATGCCTTTTAATGGTTTTTAAAATAACTCCATTAAGATCCTCTGCATACTTTTGTTAGCCACCCTGACAATCTCTGCCTTTTAACTAGAGTGTTATTCCGTTAATATTCAATTTAGTTATTGATGGATTGAATTTAGGGCTGTCATTTTATTATTTAGTTTTATTTGTCCCTTGTTTATTGTTTTTCTGTTCTTTCTGCCTTTTTGAATTAATTGAACATATTTTTAGATTTCTGTTTTAATTTGTCTATTTGCTTTTTAGCTATACTTCTGCATTATTTTTCAGTGATTACCATAGAGAACACGGTATATATCTTTAACTTTTCAGTCTTTTTTAGAGTTAATTCTGTACCACTTCACATAAAATGAGGAAAGTTTACAAACATTTAGGTCCATTTGTTCCTCCTCCTATTTTTTATACTGTAGTTACCTTATTACATTTATATATGTTATAAATGCCACAAGGCAATGTTATAGCTTTTAATTCAAACAATCATAATGTATTTTAAAGAGGGATAGTTTCTTTTTTTTCTTATTGACACACATATTTACCATTTCTGATGCTTTTTATTTCCTTCTGAAGATCTAAGTTTTCATCTAGTATTATTTCCCTTCAATCTGATAAAAATTCCTTTAGTATTGCCCTGTGTGTCTTCTGACGTCAAATTCTTATTTTTCATTTATCTGAAATGTCTTTATTTTGCCTTTCTATATAAAAAACTGTTTTGCTGGATATAGATTCTGAGTTGATGCTTTCTTTTCTTTTAGCACTTAAAAATGTTCCACTGGATTTTTTTTTTTTCATTTTTGTCTGATGAAAAGTCAGGACTCATTGAAATCATTGTTCCCTGTATATTAATTATGTATTTTCTTATGTGTGCTTTTAAGATTTTGTTTTTGGTTTTCAGCAGTACAACCATGAAAAGTGTGATTTCTTTATATTTATCCTGCTGAGCTTGAAGACCACAGGGCTCTGCTTCCCTCTTCCTACTGTAAAATTGTGTCTTTCATTTAACTTGAGAAATTTCAGCCATAATTTCTGCAAATATTTTTTTTGTACCTTATTCTCTCTTTTCTTTCCTTGCAAATACTGTGTTAGTCCTATCGATATTGTCCCACAGTTCCCGGAAACTGTGTTCTCCCCCACCCCCTTGTTCTTTAGACTGGGCAATTTCTATTAATCTGTCTTAATGTTCACTAACTCTAACTCTTATCATCTCTTTTCATTGTGAGATAATATATTTTTCAGTTCTAAAATTTCCATGGTTCTTTTTTATGTCCTTGAGTATAATAGCTGTTGAAAGGTCTTGTCTATTAATCCAACATCTGAATTAGCTCAGGGTCAGTCTGTAGTCATTGTCTTTTTCCCTTGAGAGTGGGCCGTTTCCAGGGTTTTTGGAGTTTTTTTTGGTAGGTTGTATCCTGGATATTTTGAATGATATGTAGAGTCTCTGGATTATGTTACGTCCTTTTAAAGAATACAGATTTTTTTAAACAGGATGTTTTATTGGCTTAACCTTTATTGAGGCTTTCTTTATGGTCCGGTTTTGTAAATATTCCTTCCTCTTCCTGTGCTCTTCCTCTAGCATTCCTAGTACAGTGCTTTACATATGTAGTCTATGTGATGTTATACCTTTGGATTTTTAAATGGTTACTATATTAAATATCATGGCAAGCTTTGTATATAGTATACTTATCGCACTTCTTTAAGAGCTAATTGGGTTCTTTAAATATTTTTAGTTTTCATTTTGTTAGTAAATTAAAGCCTGAAGAATTTTGTTTCTTCTTTAGGTGCTTTGTACTGTTACATTTGATTCATTAGAATCCAGTATTAAGTCGGACCGAATTATAACAGCTATAAAGTAAGTTATGTTTTTTTGGTTATGATGCTCCAATATATAATTGAAGCTCATGTGGTATATTATCATTCATTATTACTTTTAAAAACCTATACCTGTGTACTTTTTTCTGTTTACATAATAGTAATTTCAAGGGAATTTTTGTGCTATATTGTCTTCTAACTCATTGATTAGAACAAATATTGATGAAGAATTCTTTACTATGGGTGCATTTAGTTTACACTCTGTCTCTAGAACCATTCCTCAGGACAGATTTCCTAGGTAATCTTGAATGGATAGGTTTTTCTATTATAAAGAAGAGAGCAAATAAATAAGCAGGAGTCCAGTTACTGAAAATAATCTGAAAGCTGTTAGTAAATGAAAAAACCTTGTCTAATCCTAAGACACATTTGAATTTGTTCAGAAATACTTGACTCTCCTCCTCTGTTCCTAAAAAGTTAGCAGTAAAATCATGTTGGTCAATTTTATATAAGAATCTATATTACAGTCCCCACCAGCATTACTGCATCAGTGTTCTAGGACTCACAGCCACATAGCTCTTTCTTTCCTCAGCACCTAACAGGGTTGCTTCCCTTTCCCTCATTAAGAGTCTTGGAAGACCACAGGGCTCTGCCTCTCTTCCTACTGCCCAACTGATGAGGATAAATCCCAGGATCTTTAACATAGCATCACCAGTTGTTTTTCATGTAACTAATAAAATTGACAATGCAACAATTTGTAATGTTCATTGTAATCATAATTCTTTGTGGGGGCGAGGAGCTCATATACTTTGTATTTTAAATTCCCATCTGGGCCAAATCTTGGCTACCCTACCCCTTCTTCAGGTTGACTCTTTTCTCTCCTAGGAGGCAACACAGCTTCATAAGCACACCGGGCTTGGCCAGGGTACCTCTTTATATTCTAGTCTTAGGTCTGTAACCTGTGTAAGTGAGGAGGCACATATCACTCAGCCATGCTGGCCTTTGGTCTGCTCATCATGTAAAATGCAGGTACTGGGATGATGATCCCTATTCTGCTCTCTAGCCCCCAAAATCATAGGATTCCTTTAGTCCTATGAAGAAGTCTGATTTTTAGATTGCCTTTCCCAAGGCTGCAGTTATGGTTATGCAGATTTAGCCGAAATCCTCTGCAAAGAGTTGCCTTTTGTAATCCCATCCAAAGGGGACACTATTTGTGCTAAGATCTTGTATGTGTCTGTCAGTTAAAGATAAATCTGGTTTCCTCCTTCCAGGAATTGTTTTTTCTCATCCTTATTTTAACCTATTCTACATATAGTTACAACAGCTCTGTTTTCAAACCCTGAAAAGCTCTTTGCCTATCATATCTTCTGATTGCTCTCAGCTACGTCCTGTCAGTTACTGATCTTCATTGCACATGTTGACTGGGAGAAAGACTGTAACTCTGAGATTTAGCTAATGTGTTTATAACATTTAGGATTCTTTCAATAGTTAGTAATGCTTAAAAGTATGTATCTAGTGTTTTATATTCAAATCTGGATATTTAATTGCTCATATTTAAAGGAAAATTGTTTTCCTACATCTGTGAGAATTCATTTATAAGCCCCAGAAAAAATACCATCTCTAATATTCATCCTTCTAATTCTCATTTTCAGACCAACACTCTGATACCCAATTGTTTTCAAAAATCCCCTTAACTCTTTTTTAATTGTTGAAATAAATTTGTTTGTATCTGTATAATGTTTATAATATTATGCTTTTTGTTGTAGTGGGATAAAAGATAAAAATTTCATGCTGCACTATGAGGTAACGTGAATTTTTTTCCCTATATTTTATTATGAAAAATTTCCAGGATAAGCAAAGTTGAAAGAACTTTACAGTGAATAGCTGTATACCCACTACCTAGGTTCTACCACAAACATTTTATTGTGCTAGTTTTAAATATCTGTGAAGGTGGATTTGGGGGCTGTTATTTTATTGCATACAGAAGAAATTTAGAGAGATACCGTAAGTAGTAGCTTTCCAATCAACAACTTCCTGTTGAGTCATATAGAAATGTATACATACATTAAAGAATAGTAGACAATGTATGTCGTTTTAGTCAAGAAAGAATTGTACACCTGAAACTAATATAACCAATATAATATTGTATACCAACTATACCTAAACAAACACAAAAATTTTAATTAAAAAAAAAGCTTTCAAATTTACCTAAAGAGGAACTTGACATCACTAGGGTTAGGCATGACCTAAAATAATACTTTCCATCACTCAATCCTCTCCCTGCTTTTTTATTATGTTTTTTGTGTTTGTTTGTTTTGTTTTTCTAAAGATTTTATTGGGGAATTGGGAGAGGGGAACAGACAAGTTGCTGTCCTTTTGTTCTTCAGTCTACTTGTGGAGGATGTTGCTTCACTGGCCCATGTTGGTATTATCACTGCGCTCTTCCCGGGTGAGGCAGATCAGTCACTGGCCACTGGACGGCCACTCACAGCGGCTCGTGGCAGCTCATGCTGGCTGCCGGCCACACACGGTAGCGCATGGCAGCCCACTGCAGCAGGGGCTGCAGCCTACGCCGTCGCCGGCGACTCATGGCAGCCCAGCTCCAGGTTGAGCTGTTGTTCACCATCTTAGCTGTAGAGGGCAGCGTCACTGGCCCTCGTGGGATCCGAACCAGGGCCCTGCTGCTCATAGCTGGCATCCGAAGCCAACTCAACCAACGTGCCACTCAGCCAGCCCTTAATTATATTTTTCCAGCACTTTCCACTGATGCTATATGCTCAATTAAATTTATTTTATATATTGTATTTTTATTATGGCTCATCGAATCTGTAATCCTCACAAGAATGGAAATTCTAAAATATCAAGGACCTTGTATGGTCTCTGTTGCATTTTCTTGTGTCATCTAGAATGATGTTTGGCACACCTGGTGCCAAATAAATGTTTGTGAAGCAAATGGGAAAAAAAAAATGTTGTACTTATTCACATGTGTCAAACAAAAGTGGGGCTTTTCAAATACCTCAACTGGAAAATTACCTTCTCCCTTTCAATTCACTTATATGTTCATATTTTTACATATTTGATTATTAGTAAAAGAATTGAGGTATTTAATATGAAAGTACTTCATATGAAATTATTATATATAATTAAACTTGTGATTGACTTTATTCACAACTAATCATAAAGGACCAGACATGATATATAAAACTTTAATTTTAGTATTTACAGCATATACCCTGGAAGGCTAGTGTAAAGTAGCAAGTCACTTCATCTTTGACTATTGTTGGCTGCCCACAATCCCAACATGTTAATTTTGGTGAACCTGCTATCGTTAATAGAGAACATTTCATGTAATGTATGTTAGAGACTATCCATAAATCTGATGATTCTCACAGGTCTTGAGTACCTTATAAATATCCTGTTCTGGATATGCCTAGATGCTACAGAAGCACATCCTTTGTCATGAGCTAAAAAAAGTACATGGCAATCTTTTCTAAAAGGGCAGCTGTGAAAATGCAGCTCTGGCTGATAATGGGAAAAGAGGTGGGGAAGGGGGCAGAAGGATGCAGGGTTGTTATTTTTGTAGCATCTCATTTTTAAAAAAACTTTATTGTAAAATAAAATACAGATACTTAAAACCATATAAAATAAAGGATGGTTTAATGAGTTTTGTTGTTGTTTTTTTCTTTCTTTTTTAGCTGAGCCATCCTGCTGCCTGTTGGCAGCTCAGTGGCAGCTCAGCTTGGGCTGGGCCTCAAACGGCTGTTGCTTAGAACTCGCACTCTTGAGCAAGCTCTTAACCAACTAAGCCACTTGGCCAGCCCTTAATGAGTTTTTATAAGGCAGACACCCATGTAACCACCACCTAAATCAGAAAATACGATGTTGCCAGTCATCCCAGAAGCCACTCCATGTTCTTCATCCCAGTCTCAACACCCTTCTTCCCCTAAAAGCAATTACTCTCCTAAGTTTTATAATCACTTTCTTGTGTTTCTAGTATACATCCCTAGATACTATAGTGTAGTCTTGCCTGTTTTTCTAAAATTTGATATTTCTTTAAGTTTCTTTTAATCCATAGATTTCTCCTCCATTACATTGTTTTCTTTATAATCTATCTGGTGCATCCCTGGAGCCATTTGAACTGCAGAGTTCCCAACAGCCTAGTTGGTGCTAATTGCACACACATGGTGCAGCTCAGTACGTTCCTCTGTCGTCCTATCTCCTGAAAATTGACTGCTAGATCCAGAAGCTTGATCAGATTTATGTTCCATTACTCCTTCTTAAAAACATTTTGTTAAAGAAACTGGAATTCCAGATTTTTATAGGAAATTTCCCAATTTTTTAAATGATCACAACTAATTCATATCCCTTTGAGACAATATATTGGTCAAATAAAAGTTTGTAACCTCTGGCTAAAGTTTATAAAACCCTTATTGAAATTGAAAAAGATCTCTGTTTCCTCAATGTGCATTTAAAAACATACATATATATTTTTTTATTATTACAAAAATTAATCTTTTTATTAATTTAAACATTATAAAACTTTATGTTGTAAATCCCCATAACCATCTACTTCCCACCCCAATTCGCATACACACTAGAAATACCTACTTTTAGCAATTTGGTATATATTTTAGATGTCCAGGCATTTTCTGTGTATACCAAGGGTGCCAAAAAATACAAGTGGACGCTTTAGTCAACATTGCTCCACCAGTAGTTCATTGTAATCAGAAGTGTCTGGACGCTGATGGTAACCACTTTGAGCACCTCTTGTAATTGCAGAAGTCAAACGTGACTTGTATTCATTTTTGTTGTCGGTATATATTGAGTATTACAATTTTAATACAGTTTTTTCCTCTCTTAAAATGTGTATACATTTTTTGTCACCTTCTGTATATATGAATATACTGGGGTTTTTTTAACAGTAATGGGATTTTATGGTTTTGTAACTTCTTTTATTTTGGTATATATCTTGGATATCTTTTCATGTCAGTTGTATATGTGTGGTTTTTTGGTATTGTTTTGTTTTTTAAGTTTCCTCCTTATGCAACAAATGAAACGGGCAAAGTCACTGGTGTAAATAGAAGAGAACTTGGGCACGGTGAGTATAAATCTATAAACTTATATAGTATTTTTTTTATGGTATTCTTATAGAGAGTACATTTCTTGCTTATTATTTATTTCTAATTTAGGTGCTCTTGCTGAGAAAGCTTTGTATCCTGTTATTCCCAAAGATTTTCCTTTCACCATAAGAGTCACATCTGAAGTGCTGGAATCAAATGGTATGGTATTGAAATATATTTTTCCTAGTCAAAAAGACTAGACTCCCTTTTATATTCTTTTCATTACTGTTACATTGCTTATGACTACTGTACCCAAACCCATTACGAGAGAACAGTCTGTTTAGTTAATTGTATACTTGTCTGAATCTTTGTTCTTAGCTAATTAGAGGTTTTGAAAGCAATATAAAACAAATATTTCTCTTTATCTGTTATAATAGATCCACTTTGGGGTATTTGTTTCTTTATTTTTCACAAACCATAGAGCAAGGCTTGCTAGGAGACAGGAATGCCAAAATAGAGTGATCCATTAGGCAGGGAACACCTGTCATTTTTCACAGATATAAGTAGACACCACAGAGAGCGGCTGTGTTAAAAGGTCAAACTGAAGTAAAAAATCAGTCCACAGGTCAAGGCCAGGTATGGTGATTAAAGGCAGAAAGGGTACAGAGTTCTCAAAGATGTAGCAGTCACAGAGAAGATGGTCATAGGTATTTAAACAAACAAAGTAAGCTCAAAATTTAAACTGGAGACTGTCTGTTCTCTCCTGTGTGTGACTTGGCTATGGCTTTTGGCCTAGTGAGAGAGCCAAAGCCCGATATCTTTAACTGCCTTCTGATTAAGCAACAAAAGAGGCATGCTGATTCTTCTGGGAGAGATTCTTAGAATCAGAATTTTGGGCACTGCTATCCAGTAGAACTCTCTTTGATAATGGAAGTTCTCAATCTGTGTGCTGTCCATTGAGGAACTGAATTTATTTCAATTAATTTAAATTCAGTAGCCACATATGGCTAATGGCTATCATATTGGACCATGCAGCTGTATAGTTCATGGTTTAGGAGAGCTTGCCTTCATTGCTCTTTAAAAAGGAAAAAATATTGAATTTTATATAATTGTATGTTTGTAAAGAAATAACAATTTTGCATATTTTTTAAAAATTAGTGTATTATAAAGCAGGTATTTTTCTTCCTTTCTATAGGATCATCTTCTATGGCATCTGCATGTTGTGGAAGCTTAGCATTAATGGATGCAGGTAAAAGAATTGTGTCTCAAAACTTCTAATGCTTCAATAGTTTAAAATGTAAGATTTCTTTAAAATTGGATACTAGTAAGACTTGGAGAAGTCAGATTATAGATTACTAAACCAGGCCAGAAGCAAGATAGTTCCAAAGTACAGTTTCAATTCCAGATATCTGCTGGAGTTCCTATTTTTGGTTAAAGGTAGTTCATTGCAATTATTTACTTGGCTTGGTGACGCAGTGAGCTTTCTTACCTTCCAAAACACAGAAAGCTCTGCATTGATTCCATCCACAAAGGAAGTTTGGACTAGCAAGCACAAGTATAAGGACCAATAAGGAAAGTAACTATGTAATCTTCCAGTTGATTTATACAAGCCATGAGATGCACACCACCACTCAGAAGTGTACACAGAATTTTAGGAAGGAAAACTGCACGTTTCATTATAATCTCTGTGTCTGAAGCACCAAAAGGGAAACAGCATGCCAAGAGGCATTTAATGAAAACAACTATTGCCAAATAGTCACCAATGATGCCATTCAAGAAGAAAGAGAAAAGGAACGTAAAGACACTCAAGAGGCCACACCAGCAGTTCCCTATAAATTTACAGATTTACAGTTCGGGTATGAAAGATGGAAGGACAACATAACTCAGGACGAAATGAAAGAACGATGTGAATATACTATAATATCACCTAGGAAGATTAAAACTTTAGCCAAAGCAAAAACAAAACAAAACTAAAGAAAATTAAAGGTACTTCTCTAGTTGTGTTCAGTGGAAGGGAAACATAATCTGATATTTAAGGTAACTAGTAAAATACGATTCCTGTTTTTACCTTCATGCATTCATTCAACAAATCTACTGTATGCCACTCTGTGCCAAGCACTGATCTAATAAGCTCTTGGGACACAAAGTCCCTGTGCTAATGAAATTTGCATTTATCAGTCTTCCAATCTCAGATTGGAAAACACACAGAACAGATCCTAAAAAAGATCAGCTGAAAGGAAATCATAGGAGAGTCTTTAGGTGTTTTAAATAAGTTCAGATCTTTTACTCTAGACAAAAACCTATCCTCAGTAATGGCGAGAACTTCAGGATGAGATAACTGAAATATCTGAGAAATCACAGAGACTAGTTAATAATACCAAGGACACGAAAAGTTTCTGAAAGGTAAGAAAGGTATTTTCTGTAAAACATAACCCAGGGAATCTGAAAGTGACTAAAAAGCATGGTTTATAAATATTTTATAAGAGAAGAGGGCTGTGGAGAGAAGAAACCACAGGGACTCGCTTGAAATGAGTAAAGTAATTTTTTGTTTTCATAAATATTTCTAGGTTTATAGAGAGGAGGGAGGGTACTGTTTATGCAGTGTATCTAGAGTTCAGGCTTGGCAATTTATGGTCTTTGTGTAAATGATGCGGAAATTGAGACGGGATGATAGGTGCACCTTTCATAACTAGTTGCAGGATAAACAAAGGGGACTAGTTAGCCTGATCAGTAGGTAGCAGAGGGGTCTCAAGTAGAATATTTCAGGATAGTTCATCCTAAATCCTGTCCTTTTCAAGTTTTTGTTATTGAGTTGACTGAGAACACAGACCTGCCAATAAAAACGATATTGATAAAATGAGTAGATGATTGATAAGTATTTTTGGTCTCTGAAAAAAACTTTAACAGAATTTAAAAAAATATTCAGCCAAATATAAAAAAATTAAATTCGAAAAGAATGAATGTTCAAGTCCTGTGGGAAGTGCCAGCAAAGGTTATGCAATTCAATTCATACATGAGTTCTTGCCATGTCCTATGTCAGGCACTGTCCTATGCTCCAGGAATACAAATGGTACCCATTTTTAAAAAGTTTTTACAGGTGCAAAAACAACATGAAGATACCAACAGATCAAAGAAATAAAGTATGTACAAGGTACAAATATGTACAATATGGGTAAAGAACTAGGATGCATATAAATTGACTTTATAGACACAGCTAAATTTCATCTGATTTTAAAGTTTGAATAGTTGTTGACCAGGCATATTAGAAGCAGGGCCTGTATTTCATGTGAGAGAAACAGCATGTGCAAAGTTATGAAGCAGTTTAGTGTGTTTCTGAAATGTATTGGAAAGAAGTGATGAAGTAACAGAGTCCAAATTTTAAAGGTCATTGTTGTGTTAAGGAGTTTGAATTTAAATCCAATATTTCCCAACTCAGGGTTCCATAAGATGTTCATTATTGTATACCATGAAAAAAATTACTGTGGTCTAAAGTACATTTGAGCAGGGTTAAGCAGTTTTATATAATATGGGTTAAATAAACCTCAGTATGTAAATATGACTTGAATCTCTAGGAACAGAATATGTACTATTTCCCAAACTTTTTTGATCACAGAACATGTATAATTTCCTGAGAGCAGATAATTGGGTATTTGAGAATTTTATGTAGAAGAGTGGCATGATTTGAATCTGCCTTTTTTTTTTAAAGATTTTTTTATTGGGGAATTGGGGGGATGGGAACAGTGCTGGGGAACTGGGGGAAGGGGAACAGACAAGTTGCTGTCATTTTTTTTTTTTTTTTTTTTTTTTTTTTTTAAGGTAGTTTTTCCCAGCTTAGATGATAGCCTTAGGGGATGCAGCAGGAGATAATAGGAGCTGAGAAGAGAGACTAAAATCTGGGAAACCAGACAGGTAGACTTGTTGGCAGGGCAACAAATAATGCTGACTTGAACTAAAGGAGTAACAATGGACATTTCAATATTTAGGGGAAAGGAGAACTTTCTGAAAACTTTAGAGGACAAACTAATCAGGTCTTTAAGATCTGATATGATATAGGAAATGAGGAAAACAAGTGTTGTTTCTGGCATGAATGTCTACTAAGTTGCTTTCAACCGAGATAGGGAATGCAGAAGAAAAAAAGGATTTATTGGGGTGATTACATTTTGGAAAAAACAAATATGTGTGTGTGTGATTTTTAAACCATCACCATTATAGGTGATAGTTACAACAATGGGCATAAGTGAGATGCTTGGAGAATATGAAATGAGATCCCTACCACACTCCATTATACCAAATAAACCCAAGTGATCAAAATTTAAACTTTTCATTTTTTATGATTTTATTGGGGAACTTGGGGAGGGGAACAGACAAGTTGCTGTCCTTTTGTCCTTCAGTCTAGTTGTGGAGGACGTCGCTTCACTGGCCCTTGTTGGTATTGTGATCACTGCGCTCTTCCTGGTTGAGGCAGTCAGTTGCCAGCCATTAGACGGCTGCTCACGCCAGCTGCCAGCTGCTCACGCTGAATGCCAGCCACTCATGTTGGCTCATGACAGCCCACTGCAGCGTACACCATCGCCGGTGACTCATAGCAGCCCAGCTCCAGGTCAAGCTGTTGTTCACCATTTTAGCTGTAGAGGGTGCAGCATCACTGGCCCATGTGGGATCTGAACCGGCGGCCCTGCTGCTCAGAGCTCGCACTCCCAAGCCAACTCTTAATCACCGAGCCACTCAGCCAGCCCTAAACTTTTTAAAAGATGAAACGGAAGATTTATCAAAATCTTGAAAAAGTAAAACCTTTCTAAGCAAAATCTAGGAACCATGATTACATATAATTTTTAAAATTCTGTATAGGAAAAAAATCACAAAAAATAGTCATCAGACTAGAAAATTATATTTCATATATTTTATTTACTATAATATTCTACATTTATATTTAACAAAGATCTGTCCATATTCAAAGAGCCCTTGTGAATTAGTAAGAAGACTAACACCCAAAAGGAAAATGGTTGAAGGCCATGAATAGGCAGTTCACCGAAAAAGAAACAAATGGTTTACAAACATGGGAAAAAAGTTCAACCTCACTCAAAAACAGAAATCAAATTAAATACAATAAGCTATCGCTTTTACCTTTTAGATGGGCAAAGGCCAAAAGATTTGACAAGAATTAACAACAATGTAAAATAGCAGGCACCCTCATATACTGCTGGTAAAAGGATAAAATGCTACACTCTTTGGAAGGCAGTTTGACAGTATAGCAAATGTAAAGCCACACACCGTTTGACTCAGTAATCCCACTTCTACTGTGTGGCTTATAAACATATGAGGAGTACTATGCAGCCATTCAAGAGTAAGTAGAGCTTTGTGTGGTATTATGTTGTCAATATCCAAGATGTTATTAAGTGGAAAACGCAAGATGCAGAATAGTGAATGCATTTAGTATGCACCATGAGTAAAGAAAATAAAAGATTACACTTACACATAAATTTTCTGGGAGGATACACAGAAAACCTAATGGTAGCTGTCATGGGAAGGTGGACTGAGGGGTTCAGGCTGGAAGGATTTATCAAATACACAGTTACTTTTGAGGGGGAAAAAGAAGAAGGCACCAAAAGCAAAAAAGGCAAAGAAACTGATTGAGTTTAATTTGCTGTTAGAGGTTTTTGCTGCGAACAGTGATTACCTGTTAAAATTGTTTTAAGGGGCTTTTATTATACGAGGTGTGATCAAACAATATGGCGAATGTTTAAATAAAACAAAATTATTACAGTAAAAGAACATTGCCATTAATCCCCCTCAAAATACTTCCCTTTGCTTCGAATACTCTTATCCCATCTGAAGCAGTTCTGGAAGTCCTCTTTCGTGAATGTCTTTAGTTCCACTGTCGTGGCTGCCTTGATGTCCTTAATCAATTCAAAATGTTTACCTTTCATGGTCATTTTGACTTTGGGGAAGAGCCAGAGTTGCACAGTGCCAGATCCAGTGAATAAGGTGGGTGAGGACACACGCTAATGTTTTTATTTGACAGAAATTGCTGTACCAGAAGCAATGTGTGACAAGGGGCGATGTCATGATAGAGGATGAAACCATTTGCCCATTTCTCAGGCTGTTTCTATGCACATCGTTTCTTAAACGCTCTAATAAGCCCTTATAACATTCAGAGTTCACCATAGTATTCCTGGGTACAAACAGCTCACACAATTCCATCAAGGTAAAAAAACCACGATTAACATCACCTTAATATTAGATCTTGAATGGAGTGCTTTTTTCACACGAGGAGAACTGGGTGATATTTCCATTGAGAACTCTAAAACTTGGTCTCAGGATCATAACCATAGACCCAAGTTTCATCTCCCGTGATGACTTGTCTTAAAAAGCTGGAATCTGGGCTCACTTGGTTAAAAGTTAGCTTAAGAGCACGAGCTCTGAGCAACAGGGCCACCGGTTCAATTCCCACATGGGCCAATGACATTGCACCCCAGATGAGCTGTCAACAGGTGGCAGGATGGCTCAGCTGGTGAGAGCACGTGCTCCTAACAACAAGACTGCCTGTTCAATGGTGGGCTACGCCCTCCTGCAACTATGACTGAACTCAGCACCTTGAGCTGAGCTGCCACCCGGATGGCTCAGTGGATAGAATGTGTGCTCTTAACAACAAGGCTGCTGGTTGACTCCCACAAGGGATGGTGGCTACACCCACCTGCAACTAAGATTGAACAGAGCACCTTGAGCTTAGAAGCCAGAGCTGCTGACGGGCAGCCAGATAGCGCCTGGCGCCCTCCACAATGAAGATTGAAGAACAACTTGGCAGGTCTCCTTCCCCCGTTCCCCCACACTGTTCCTCTCCCCCAATGTAAAAAAAAATCTGGAATCTGATGTGGCACAATTGTGCAACTCCAACGACATTGACTAATGCTGTTCCTTTTGTTCGACAGTCAAAACACGTAGAACACATTTCTCACTCACTCGCCTCATGTTCAAATCTGTTGTTCAAATGCTTTGAATGGAACCATAAGAGATGTTCATCTCCTCAGAAATTTCCCTAAGTCAATTGCCTGTTTGATTGAATCATTTCGTTTACTCTTTAAACATTCTCTTGGGTTTTTGATGTTGGAAGGACTCCCCGATCTCCTCATCTTCAGTCAATTCATAACCATTACAAAATTGCTCAGATCACTTGTAAATGATCTTCATGGTCACTGCAGCATCACCATAAACTAATTTTAATATTTTGTCTGTTTCTTTAGCACTTTTTGTAGTTTGAAACAAAACTTCATGTTAATGTGTTGTTTGTGATCCATGATTTATGACACTTTATTTTATTTTTTTTAAGATTTTTTATTGGGGAATTGGGGTATGGGAACAGTGCTAGGGAATTGGGGGAAGAGGAACAGACAAGTTGCTGTCCTTTTGTTCCTCAGTCCAGTTGTGGAGGACGTCGCCCCACTGACCCAAGTTGGCACCATCATTGCGCTCTTCCCGGGTGAGGCAGATCAGTTGCCAGCTTCTGGACAGCCACTCACGGCAGTTGCTGGCCGCTCACGCTGGCTGCCGGCCACACACAGCAGCCCATGGCAACCCACTGCAGCAGGGGCTGCAGCCTACACCGTCACCGGCGACCCACAGCAGCCCAGCTCCATGTCGAGCTGTTGTTCAGCATCTTAGCTGTAGAGGGCAGTGTCACTGGCCCTCATATGTGGGATCCGCACCGGGGGCCCTCTGGCGTCCCAGGCCTACTCCCAACCAACGCGCCACTCAACCGGCCCACGACACACTTTAAAACACACATTCTCTTAACTGTAACTCACACCCAACTGACTGCACTGAACAAGTTGAAACTTGTCACACACTGTACTAAGGTTCAACACACCACTTCCTGTATTGCAAATCCCTGCCTTTCTGTTGGATGGCACTCGGCAGCAGCATTCACCTTACTTTTTTATCATACCTCGTATGTTTAAGAAGAAATGAGGTAGTCAGCTTATTATTAAGACCTTTCAGGGCCAGCCGAGTGGCGCATTGGTTAAGAGCTGGCTTGGGATGCCAGAGGGCCCCGGTTTGGATCCCACATATGAGGGCCAGTGACACTGCCCTCTACAGCTAAGATGCCGAACAACAGCTCAACCTGGAGCTGGGCTGCCGTGAGTCACCAGCGATGGCGTAGGCTGCAGCCCCTGCTGCAGTGGGTTGCCAGGGGCTACCATGTGTAGCCAGCAGCCAGCGTGAGCGGCCAGCAGCCGCTGTGAGCAGCCATCCAGAAGCCGGCGACTGATCTGCCTCACCGGGAAGAGCGCAATGATGGTCCCAACTTGGGCCAGTGAAGCAACGTCCTCCATAACTGGACTGAAGAGCAAAAGGATAGAACTTGTCTGTTCCCCTTCCCCCAGTTCTCCAGCGCTGTTCCAATTCCCCAATAAAAACCTTAAAAAAAAAGACCTTTCAAATTAGTTTTGGTGATTGTCAATTTAGAACACCATCTGCTTACATTAAAATAACTGTCAACAAAATGATGTGTGTGTGTGTGTGTGTGTGTTAAGCTGATGTACACGTCATATACAAGTTCTTTTTCTCAATTATAGGGGTTCCAATTTCATCTGCTGTCGCAGGTGTAGCAATAGGATTGGTCACCAAAAACAGTCCTGACAAGGATGAAATAGAAGATTATCGTTTGCTGACAGATATTCTGGCAAGTATATTCATATTTTCAAATATTCAGTGGTGAAGATTTTATATAAACACAGACACACACACACACACACTTTACAAGCATCCTAAGCTAGGACTCAAGATATATAGGTCCTTGTTCTTTCTTCCTCTGCATATTTGCCTCGGATTTGATAGGATGTGAGTTAAAAATAAATATTACGGTGTAATTTTCCATAATATGGCTCACTTCAGGATGACCATAAATTAATCCTTATGCATTTATGGGAGAAAAACATCTAAAAACAGTGATTTTCTGGTAAAATATTTGTACTTGAAAAGTCACAAATTGGAAGTAGTTGTTAATGTAGAAGATATTTCTTTGTGTGTAGTCTTAGAGGACATGGTTACTTCTAAAGCTATTTTTTAAAATTCCTCTACAATGACGATGGGTGAATTTTGTTTTTGTTTAAAACTATATCATAAATTCTTAAATTCCTTAAGGGTATTGAAGATTACAATGGTGATATGGATTTCAAAATAGCCGGCACTAATAAGGGAATAACTGCATTACAGGTATTTTTAAACCTATTTTGTTTCACTTTTACAATATGTATAATAGTATCATGAATCAATATTTATATAATTTTTTGGCTTTTCCTTATTAGGCTGATATTAAATTACCTGGGATTCCATTAAAAATTGTAATGGAGGCCATTCAACAAGCCTCAGGTAAGCTAAGCTAGTGTCCCTTATTCTTCTTTCATCGTCTAGTTTGTTACTGGAACTATAATTTCCCTTAGGCTTGTTATAAAAGATAGGCTTATTAAAAATAGTGCTTTAGAGAATGAAGTGTCATGTAACAACCTAGATCAAGAAATATTATGTTGTTAGGCACATGACTAACCACCAAAGTGGGAGGGAGACCAGTGAAAACTCAATTTTTACAAATTAAGTAACTCTCTAAGATAGGATTTATAGAGAAGGAAATAGGAGTAGAATTGTCAAGGTAATTGGGGTGTGAAGAGCTTTGATTAGTAAGCTAAAGAGTTTGGATTTTATGCCATAAAAACTAAGAATACTGCTATATCTGATCACATTTATTTTATGTAATTATAATTGTTAATGTTTTTAATCTCTTCTAGTGGCAAAGAAGGAGATATTACAGATTATGAACAAAACTATTTCAAAACCTCGAGCATCTAGAAAAGAAAGTGGACCTGTTGTAGGTAATACATTAAAATTATTACTGATTTAATAAGATAAACATTAATATATGAAAGTATATTAATATTTTTAAATTTTTTTAACTCCATACATAAAACAAAACTATTTTAAATAATTTTAGAGTCTAAATACTTTAAATTTGGGGGCTATTCTTGACATTAGAACTTTCAGTAGTTTTCGTCAAGTAACATACTTTTTCTATTTCATACTGAACTATTTATTTTACATCTTTCTAGGCCAAAATTTAAAAAATCTTGAGTGACCAGAACATGTTTTAGATTCCTATATGTATTTGAATTATTTATGTTGTTGTCTGTACTACATTTCAGAAACTGTTCAGGTTCCATTATCAAAACGAGCAAAATTTGTTGGACCAGGTGGATATCATTTAAAAAAACTTCAGGCTGAAACAGGTAAGAGTTGTATGAAGATGGGGTATTTTATTTAATGCTAGGCCATGTAAGTTTGCCATTTCATCTCTTGTATTGCTCCAAAAATATGTTTGATAAATAAGAGAAAGACCAAGAGAAAAGGATATAACATTGACATATCTTTACTGTAAGTTTTCTGTATGCCTATTTATAGATTAGCAAATTATCATCCTTAACTATATTCAAGAAGGATGACCTCGAATTCCTCAGTTTTTTTTGCAACAATTTAAAATCAAACATTTAGAAAATGTTTAGTTTTTCACTTTAGAGGAGTTTTACTTTAATTTTCTCTTACAATTACTTCTGCTATTTTTCACTTAGTCTTATTTAGACTCTTATTTAAAGAGTATACATAGAAATAGTATGCTTTGATTTGTTTTTTATGGAAGCAATCTTTGGGTTACCTAGTACTTACCAGCTTTGAGGCTATTGAAGGAGAGTGAGAAGCAGTCCCCTTAGCTAGTTAAGATTAAGGAACTGATATTTCATCCTTTATCCACGTGTTGCAACTCTGGAGGGTAAGAGGGAGAAAAAAGAAAAGGTGAGGAAAGGCTTCTAATATAGTTTCTAGTTACAATTAAGCGAGCAAAACCACGCCCTCCAAAATTAGAATGTATATGCTTTATCCCACCAGATTACGGGCTGCAAGAAAGAGGGGACATTGGCTAACACAATGTTGGATACATAGCAGGTGTGCAATGTGTATTTGTCAGGGAGTGAATCCCTTCGTTCCTAAAGCAGTGATTAAGCACAGCACAGCCCTGCCCAGCTACTTCCAGTTTGCTCTCCTCCTCTTACATCTACTTTTAAGACTAGTCTCCACTGAAATGAGCAAGTTAACTTTAATATGTTAAATTATTTTCAAAAGGTGTAACCATTAGTCAGGTGGATGAAGAAACATTTTCTGTATTTGCACCAACACCCAGTGCTATGCATGAGGCAAGAGACTTCATTACCGAAATCTGCAAAGATGATGTAAGTATAATCTCATAATAGTTACTTTTTTCTACTTTTTGTTGCTGTTTTCTTTATGACTTATGGCTTATTTTGCACTTACAGCAAGAACAGCAATTAGAATTTGGAGCAGTATATACCGCCACAATAACTGAAATCAGGTAATATCAAGTAATATGATGTGCTGTTGTTGTTTTTTAAGAGTTATATTACAAGCCCATGTTAACTTCATATGTTTGCTTTATTTACTTTGAAATCATATGTTTAGATTATACATCAATTACCATATAATCATTACTTTTTAAAATTTATTTTTAATTTTAGTTGACATCATTAATTATTTTTACGGTATAAACCAGTGTGTAGATTTTTTATAATTATATAATTATAATCTATGATTATTAGATTCTTCTAACTGAATTGTTTAACCAAATGTTCCACCATTTTAATTTTCCCAGTAAACAGTTAACAGACCAAAATAGACTCAACAGTATTTCCTTTTTCTTTCTTTTTGCTTTTTCTTTTTTTGGTAGTTTCTTGTGGGTTTCTTTTAAAGATAATACTATTTATTTAATGCTTAAGTAGTGCATTTTTTTAAAATGCCAGTTTCAACCTCAAAGTATTTTTTTTTTTTTTAGCTGAGCTATCCTGCCACCTGTTGGCAGCTCAGCGGCTGCTCAGCTCAGGCTGGACTCGAACCGCTGTTGCTCAGAGCTCAAACCCTTGAGCGAGCTCTTAACCAACTGAGCCACTCGGCCGGCCCTAAAGTATTTTTTTTACCAGATAAAAAGATTAGATTTTCAGGATCAGAAACATCCCCTTTTTAAGAAAGAATAAATTATCAGATATAGTATGAATGTTCAAAGCAATTTGAAATGAATAATAAAAGGCAATGGGACAATTTAATATCACAGGTGAAAACTAAGAAATGAATGGTTTATTTTAGATTAGAGAAAATAATGAAATTTGTTAATGAAATAAGTATCCCAGTTTATCTAACCCCATTCCATCACTCATTATGTAATAGGTTAATGAAAATACTGAACTATTTTAAACTATTTAATGTCATTTCAAAATTATTTGGAAAATACTATAAAAAGAAATACAGAAGAATATATATTCTAAAAGCTTTTACTGCACATTTTTCTCTTTTCTCTGTTGTTTGCTTCAGAAGTATTTAAATATATGGTGTATATATATATATATTTTTTTTTACTTTTTTTTTCACACGCGAGGAAGACAAACCCTTGTGTCGAGGGCTGACTATATGGTGTTTATTTTTAATTGAAAAAAAATAAGTATCCCTTTTAGGTAATCCTACTTTTTATATTATAAAAACATGTACTGGAGGGATTGTTTTTTTTTTTTTACTTAGTTCTATGAAAACATAATCACCATTTGATTATCAGCAGATACACAGATACTTAATGTTTTAACCAGGTTTATTTCCTTTTTATAGAGACTCTGGAGTAATGGTTAAACTATATCCCAATATGACTGCAGTACTACTTCATAACTCACAACTTGATCAACGAAAGGTAAAAATAAAAAGACTGATATGACTTTTTTTTTTTTAAGATTTTTATTGGGGAATTGGGGGAAGGGAACAGCACTGGGGAATCAGGGAAGGGGAACAGACAAATTGCTGTCCTTTTGTTCTTCAGTCTAGTTGTGGAGGATGTTGCTTCACTGGCCCATGTTGGTATTATCATTGCGCTCTTCCTGGGTGAGGCAGATCAGTCACCAACCTCTAAATGGCCACTCACAGCGGTTCTTGCAGCTCACACTGGCTGCCGGCCACTCACGCTGGCTGCCAGCCATACATGGTAGCTTATGGCAGCCCACTGCAGCAGGGGCTGCAGCCTACGCCATCGCCGGCAACTCGTGGCAGCCCAGCTCCAGGTCGAGCTGTTTTTCACTATCTTAGCTGTAGAGGGCAATGTCACTGGCCCTCATGTGGGATCCAAACCGGGGCCCTGCTGCTCAGAGCTGGCATACCAAGCCAGCTCTTAACCAACACGCCACTCGGCTGGCCCATGACTATTTTTAAAACTGCCTTGAAAGAACCATAGTGAAATTTCCTAGGTTGATGAGAATAGAATACTGGCCTAATACAGAAAACCAAAAATGACAGAGGTGCTGCTGACAAAAGTTTTACTTTGTTTAACACAAATATTTGTGTTTCTCCTTCCATGATGGAATAGAAACACTCTTGAATGTTTTGAGGTAGAATAACATCTTAACACATAGCAGTTACTAAAAATACCTAGCTGTAAAACAGCCCACTTTTCTTGACCAAACCAGTCATGGCAAGATAATTTTCAGGTTGTTTTTCAATTTATTTAATCTTTGTTACAGTTTATACATTTGACAGATTATGAAAACTATGGGGTACAGAAGAATAATACTAATGTCTGTTTTACCATATATTAAAATATAAAACTAAAGAGAATAAAACAGTATTACTGGCCCAGAAATAGACAATCCATGCAACAAAAAAAAAAAGACAAAAAATAAACCCAGTTATATACATGTGACTATCATACACGCTAAATATTGTATTTTTAGTGAGTGAAGAATCAAAGATTACTCAATAAATCATATTGGTACAGCTGATTATTATCATAAAGCAGGATTTCTACTCTTTTTATATCAAACTCTTATCTTGATCAATGAGCTAAATGTTAAAAAAAAAAAGAATTTAAGGTGGTGAAAGAAGAAAAATAAAATGTGGGCATGGGGCATGCTGAGGGAGGACTTTAGAAGAAAATATGTACTTTAATAATCTTGGGACTTGGTAAATATTTCTCAGCATGATATCAAAGCCAAAAATGTAAATAGATAAAATTTGAACACATAATTTTTAAAATTATATGGCAAAATTACAATAAAGTTCAAAGACAAACAGCAAGTTAGGGAAAAAATGCTTTTAACATGTGGCAAAGGCTTCATATACAAAGAGCTTGAATAAATCAATAAGGATGAATATCAATAGGAAAACGAGCGAAAAACATGAATAAACCATTTTTTTTTAATTAAGCCTACCAAGATATTCAATACCTACAGCAATTTTTTAAAATGCAAATAAAACCAAGCTACCATTTTTCAACTTTCAGATAGTTGAAAATTCCCAGTGTGGTACAAATGTGGAGAATAAATGGACTTCTCAAATACTGTTGATAGGAATGTAAATTGTGACAAACTTTTTGGAAAAGTATTTGGTAAATGTATATGAGTACCTTTAGACCTATGAGTTCCAAGTGTAGAGGATAGTTAAAGTAGATGAATACATAGTCATTGCAACACTGCAATTTATTTTTCCTCAACTTTTTATTTTGGAAAGTACCCATATACCTTTCACCTATATTTGCCAATTATTAACATTTGCAACACTAGAATTTAAAACAAATTAAATGACCATTTTTAGAGGATTGGTTATACAAATTATGTCATTTGAATGCTCAACTGTAATGTTTTATTTAATGATATGAAAAAATATCTTCAACATATTATTGGATGAAACAAGCTCAGTAAGGTCCAGTTTTACAAATTCAGTACACACACATTAAATAGGGAGACAATTGAAGAGATACTCATTAGTGTTAGCAAGTTTATCTACAAGTAAAGGGTTTTGAATGATTTTTACTATCATCTGAATACTTCTGTATTATTTTTAATCTTTATAATTAAGATTTTATAATCAGAAAAACCAATAGTTATTTTTCACTTGTAAAAAAATGTATACTACCATAGATATTAATTATGCATGACAACTAATAAGTTAACATGTTCTTTCAGATTAAACATCCTACTGCCCTAGGATTAGAAGTTGGCCAAGAAATTCAGGTACTTGTATTCAAGCTTTTAGCCTTCGAGCTGTAAATTGTACATGAAGTTTCAATTATTTGTTTCAAAAAGTAAGCTGAAAGAATCGAATCAGCATCTATGAGTTGTATTATTTATATGGTATGCTTCTTTTGTAACCTTAGGGTTGCTTAAACAGACTCATTAAGGATTTAAGAAACAATTCTTTTCCTCAAGGAGTTTACGGTTAGAACAGTAATCCGATCCTTTAGAGTTTTTAGAAATACTTGAGCAGGTCAGTGATGGCTATGCAGAGTCAGTGATTTGGAAACAGTACATGAGAACCCTGATAAATTTAACTATTGAAGGCCTTGAATGTCATATTTGAGGAATTGAGACTTTAATTGCTTCTACACTGCTTGAGGCTTAAGTTTTTTGAGTTTGATGAAAGCTGTGTTGTTTAGTTCTAGAATTCTGATAACAAATTTGACCTTTTTTATAGTCCCCTATGGGTGGATAAAAGAACTTACTGCTGGCCTGGGTTTTTTTGGCTGCACCACATTCTGTTCCAGTTATGCTTAATACCCATGACCTGAGTAACTAAGGCTTCTAGTTTATTCCCAAACTGTAGTCCCATTGTTCAAGTAGCCTCTAGGGAAAGATGAGAACTAAGACATAATATCTCTGTATAAGACTTTTTTTTTTTTTTACATCAGAAGAGACTTAAGAACTGTTACATTTCCCCCTGACTTTCTCTGTCTCAGGTGAAGCCAAATAACCTCCAGTGTGATAGTCCTTTGAGCTGTATAGCCTGAGTGACCTACGCATAATCCTGTAGTTTGTAGCACAGTTAGGCTCAGAAAAGCCTTGTCTAGAATCATTCACCATGGCTTTGACTGTTCTTCTGGTATAGGGACTTGGCCTGGAGAGAATAAGAAGGCACAGATGAGTCTAACAGAAGATTGTAATTAGGCAACTAAATGCCCCTATCTCTTTTCCTTTTTTATAATCTGCTTAACCAAATTATATTTATTAGCATATACCTTCACTTAGCATTGAGCTATGCTTTCATGAACAAGTAAAAACATTAATCTGCCTTATTTGGACCATGTAAATGTAAATATCTTTTAATTTGGATGTCATTCAATGTACGATAACTGTAAATTTGTTTTTTTAAAATAGGTGAAATACTTTGGACGTGATCCAGCTGATGGAAGAATGAGGCTTTCTCGCAAAGTGCTCCAGTCTCCAGCTACAACTGTTGTCAAAACTCTGAATGACAGAAGCAGTATTATAATGGGAGAATCTGTTTCACAGTCATCATCTAATTCTTCCCGGTGATATATATATATATTTTTTAAAGAGAATTCTAGAATGATATCTATGGAGCAAAATTTCAGTAATATCTTCTAATGTATAGATTTATATATACTATAAATATAAAATGCTCATTTTACGTGTGTCAGTTTTTAATTTCAAGAGTACCTATATTCTCTCATTCTTATTTACATTATAAATCAAATATATATTAAACCATTTATATATCTTAGGAAAGATTATTACCCTTTTTTCCCATAGTTCTGAAATATCTGATAAATTTAGAAATAATAGATCATATTTGCTACTTTAATGGATCACTTCCTACATATATACTCTTAGTCCTCTTATGGCTCACCTCTGCCCAACTTTACTCATCTACAATGATTTTAGTCTGGAACTTGCCATAGTCAAAGCCAGTGCCTATTTCTTTAGTACAATTACCAGCTATAGCAAGGAGTTGAGGGAGCTAATTTGATCTGTTTTTAATGATATACTGCCTTTCAAATTGGTCACAAAACCATAACATAGTGAAGTGAATATAATAAGATCCTAACTAGAACTAGGTAGCATTTTTTTTTCAAATTTAGAAAATATTTAGTATATATTGGAAAATTACTCAACAAAATAGTCATATTTTGATTATGTATGTATAGATATTCTTGGTATAAGGGATGGAAGAATCATGATTTTCAGTTAAATGTTATTTTAAACAGTCATATAGAAGCTGTTGATATAATTATTAGTAATAGCTGTAAGATGTTCATTCCCATCATTTACCATATTATTATTCTACAAAGTAAATGGTTCATGGAAGTCATAACTTGAAATATGCAGTACTTTTATAAATCTGATAAAAAATATTTGTAAATTCAGGACTCAGGCATAACTAGTTCATAAAATTTTAAAAATATAACTGGCCAAAGATTTTTTAAATGTAGGTATTTAAACCAGTAAACATTGATTATACATATATACAGTTTGTAAAATAACATGTTAGGCAATGTTGATATAATTTCTGAAATATTGAAGATTAATTGAAAAATGAAAGATTAAATTTAAACTATGCTTTGTACATTTGATTGTTCCATTTTACAATAGTGACAATTTTTTACGCTCTTTGCCTTTTTTTTTTTAAAGATTTTATTGAGGAATTGGGGGGCGGGGGGGAACAGCATTGGGGAATCAGGGAAGGGGAAAAGACAAGTTGCTGTCCTTTTTTTCTTCAGTCTAGTTGTGGAGGATGCCGCTTCACTGGCCTATGTTGGTATTGTGATCATTGCGCTCTTCCTGGCTGAGGTGGATCGGTTGCCAGCCATTGGACGACTGCTCACGGCAGCTCATGACAGCTGTCAGCTGTTCATGCTGACTGCCAGCCACTCACAGCAGCCTACGCCCTCGCCAGCAACTCACGGGCAGCCCAGCTCCAGGTCAAGCTGTTGTTCACCATCTTAGCTGTAGAGGGCACAGTGTTACTGGCCCACGTGGGATCCAAACCGGCAGCCCTGCTGCTCAGAGCTCGGGCTCACAAGCCAACTCTTAAACAACGAGCCACTCGGCTGGCCCTCTTTGCCTTGTTGAAGACAATAATTCTTAATGATAGAATTTCAAAATTATAATTTATGTTTTTCTTAAGTTTTCTTTTTCAAAGGGACTCCCAAGAGGTAATAATATGGGAAAATGAAGCTACTTCTTAAACTCTAGAGACCAATAGAACCACAAAGCAATATTGTTTAGCAGACTTATCACAGACCATCAAAAGGTCCTATTTCCACTTTAACAAAGAGCCTATGTTTAATATCTGAACTTTTCTTCTTTATGTCTTCCCTCAAATCTTGGTAGTTTTCCCTACTTATTAGTAAAGTTTTTCTATGAGGGCTACTACTTTCTAAAAACCCTAATTTATAGTGACTCAAATCAAATGGAGTGCCCATCTTTGGTAGGTAGTGCAATTTGGGTACTTATAAGACTTTTTCCTTCAGATTCTTTGTTTTTGAAACTCCCTGCTCATAAATTCCAGTTTTTATACAATCATTTTTCCTTCCCTTATAGAATATCTTGAATTTCTGGAGCTAAGATAGTAGAATGAATATCAGTATCTTTCTTAGTTCAATTCAGCCAATCATAGCATTCATTTATTCAGCACTTATGAGCCAGGCACTATATAATATGTGCAGGGGATGCATCAGTAAACAGAACATAAGTTACAATGCTCACATTTTAGTGAATGGAAACTGACAGTAAACAAGTATACAAAATGTCAGGCAACAATAGGAACTTCACAGAGAGGCCATTATTTCCAACAGTGGAAAAACAGACTTGGGATTTGACAGTTCAGAGCTCTGAAGATATTTGAATGCTCAGCTTAGAGAGTTGGCTATGCAGTTATTAGGGCCTCGGTTGGGAAAGCCTGAAGCTTTGAATCATGGAATGGGAGCCCGAGGATTTGGGCTCTGTAGACACTCCTGACACTCAGGGCTTGCACAAGTGGTTCATACCTCCTAGTAAGAGGTAAAATTGCCCCCCTTTGAAGAAAGACCTCTCCCATAGTTGCTCCCATTTCTAATAGGTTCTTTAAAGAAAAACAACTGGATAGATAAGGGGATAAAGTGATAAAGAAGTACTATTTTAGATAAAATAACCCAGAATGGCCTGAGTAGGTAACATTTGAGCACAGACCTAAATAAAGTGGAAGATGTGCAGCTATTGAGAAAGAGTTCCAGATAAAGGGACTAACAACTTCATTTTCAGTTGGTATTAAAAGTTTAGAATGTAGAACAGCCTTTTCATTTTATAAACCAATTTCACATAGTGTTTTACTCCTAAATCATGTGCATATTCTTCACCAGAATTAGAAAGCAAATTTTATTAAAAAATATGAGACAAGAGGAGATGGCCAGTGCAAGGTGATATTTTCAAAGCATTTAATCAGGCAGGAATATAGTTACCTGGAAGGAGAAGGTATATACCTAGATTATATGGAAGTTTAACAGGCTTATACAAAATTCCAGGCTCATAAGAGTTGAGACTAGGGTGGTAGGCAGTAAAAATGGAAAAGAGAAACTGTAACTGGGTATTAAGGAATAGAAACCAACCTAAGTTAAGCTAAAGCAAAGGGGGAAATTTTTCACAGGGCCATGAATTTATTTCAAGTAACACTCGCAGTAGTAGACTGGAACCAGGACTGTCAAATCATCATGAACTAAGGTAGGTACCCCTCTCTACCTGCCTGTGAAGTCGCATAACTTCTCATTTGTGCTTCTTCCCACACAACAGATTACCAAAGGAATTTAAATAATAAACTAGCATGTAGTAGTAGGAGCCAGAGGAGTACACTTGGGATTGGATATTTTTGGGTTGCTTGATCAAGGGGGCTGGAGATTAAGACTGGATAATCAAGATCTCACTGACCTGGATACCTATGAGACAGATGATTTAACCCTGGCCAGGACCCCAAGGGATTGGGAAAACCATTGCTGGGTTGCTCTTTGAAGCCTGGAAAAAAGTGAGAGAAGTGGAAATGAGCTCACAGCAGCTTTTGACTCCTGGAGAAGACAACTATTTATTTTGGCATTCCTGTTGGCAACTAATTGTTTTGTATCAATTTAGTGTTTTTTAGATGGTTATCTGCAGAAGTTTTTGTTCTCCTCCATTTAGGTTTTAACTGTGTTACAAGCCCTCAACTTCTCATTATCCTTCTGCAAGGCAGTAGTACAACTTATTCAGCCAGCTCTGCAATTCTTGTAGGCATTGTTTCCCCGGTATCCTTCACTGTATAGGCAACAACATCTGGGATGTTTTCCTAGTTCACTACTGGTGAAATCAGTGGTCAAGTGGCCACTGTATGCTGCAGACTTAGTAAACTGTCGCCCAAACCCCATTTTACTGCCTGATTTATTGCACCACTCCCTATACCACCTATGTCAATTTTCGTCCTCAGAGAAACTGATGCCAAGAAGAGATTAGATGGGTACGGTATTAATTGGGCAAAATGTCTGTGAAAGATAAAATAGGCAGGCTCAGGAATCAGCAGGGAAAGCCTGCAGACCACAGTGCAAGTTTGACCTCTGTAAAAGGAGGGAGGGAAGAAAATATGGGGTGGAACGAGCCTCAGACTGCAGTATAGTTCTAAGAAAATCTCATCTAGGCTGATAAGTTCCCCAAGCCAAAGTTGTCCGTTAGAGGAGTTCTGGCACAATAGGACAAAGTTAGTATTCCTGCTGTGCACAGTCCCTGGCTGGGAGCAGCTCCAGGTATTTATGGCTTCAGTACAAAAGCAATGGTGGATCCAAAGGAGATGGCAGCTGACTCAGCCAACTATGTTCCTCAAAGTAGATTCTCTTGAAGGAGACCTGAGTGGTGCATTCATAAGGCCTCTACTCCAACCAAATAGCAAAACAAACTATAAAACTATAGCAACTGAAACTGTCATACTAGAGTTGACCAAATAAAACAAGAAAACAGAGAAGCAAATTCATACTCAATCCAGACGTGTGTGAATGTAGTAAAAAATAGTTTAAAATAGCACTTCAAATGATTTCATCTATAAATGGTGTTGACAATTGACTCCCCATTTAGAGGAAGAAATTTAAATTAGCATCCTACTTGTATAGAGAAAATCCCAAGTGGATCAGACAACTAACCATTTAAAAACTATGAAAACATGTTAGAATACCTTGGTTAAACATGGAAAATTAACCCATCTCTTTGAAAATTAATTTTTTAAAAGTATAGAGTTCAAACAGCAAACAAAAGACAATAGTAGGCAAGATTTTAACAAATGTCAGTTACATGACAAGCAGATGGAAGGGCAGTAGTGGATTTAGCAGAGCAGAGGAAGTTACAACCTAAATTATGTAATTTAATCTCAGTTGAGCTGATAGGGTAGTTATTAAATTACCAGCTAAGGGAATGTCAAATTGAGTAGTAAACTTCTAAAGGAAACTTCAGTTTTCAATAGTTATTGAGCACTTGTTATATTCCACACCCTATGCTAGGCATTGGAGATACAATGGTTAGAAAAAAACATAGTTCCCTGGATTCATGGAAGTTTTTCATCTAGATATGGAGACAATCAGAAATCATTCAAATAAATATAAAGCTACGAGTATGACAAATGCTACAATGGAGGGGTGTGTGGTGCTGTAAGTGTCTGTAATAGGAATACTCTGGTTGTCTTCCTAACATCCATTTTTCCATATCACATAGTGTAACATCCATGGAATTTGGGTGGGATGAACCCCAGCGCCACCTCCAAAGATGGGCCCTGTTGCCTCAGCCAATCAATGCTTAACATCCCCTAGATGAGAAAACGAGGTTCAGGGGTGGGCATGTGACCTAAGTTAGTCTAATCACAGTGCAACTGGGGATACGTAAACACTCTTGATGTGCTCCCCTATAGGCATGCCATGGTAGGAGCAGAGAGCATGGTAACTAGGAAGAAGATGGTGCTATTGGAAATGAAGGGAATTATATGGATCAACAGAACTTGGTGATAATTAGATATGGGTGTTTGTGTTTTAAAAAAAAATCAACATATAAAGAGCACTTAAAGTAACGCCTAGCTTATGTCAAGTTCTCAATAAATACGTTTAAAACAAAACAACAAAGAGTAGAGGATGATTCCCAGGTTGCTGACTTGAATAACTTTCTATTCACTGAAATAGAGAACATGGAAGAGAAACACAAAGGAAGAGGAAAAGACTGAGTTCAGTTTGGGGCATGCTGAACTTGAGATACCTTTGAGCCATTTCAGGTGTCCTGTAGGCATTTGGATATACGAGTAGTAGCCTGGAGCTCTGAAGGGAGATCTTGACTGGAACATAAATTCATGAATCACCTATGTATAAGTGATAACTGAAGCAAGGGATGTAGTTGAAAACACTTAAGTGAGAGTCTAGAGTGAAAGAAGAGAATCTAGGACTAAGCCTTTGAGGAACTTCTGGTATTTAATAGTTGGATAGAGGATGCAACAGCAACACAAAGAAGCAATAATAAAGAGCTATGCAAGGCAAGAGTATATATATGTTAAGAAAACGAATAAAGTGTTTCTAGAAGGAAGTGGTCAAAGTGTTCATTTTAACTTAGATCAAGTAAAGTGAGTTAATAAATGTCCACTGGCTTTATCAACATAGATGTCTTTAGTGAATTTATCAAGAGCTTTGTTGGTGAGGGCTGGGGCTGATGGAAACCAGAATAGGTTCAATTGAGTGGCATGTGAAGAAAAAAAATTTAAACAATTTCAACCCTTGAATTGGCTGTAAAGCGGAAAAGAACTAGGACTGTAGCTGCAGACAGGATATAGGTCATCGGTTGTGATGGTTTAAATGGGGAAGGCTTAAAGATAATTCATGTTAAGGAAAAATGAGTAAATATAGCAAAAACTTATAAAATTTCTTTCATAAAAACACGTAACAGGATTGGGAAGGGTGACTAGAAAGTCTCACATTTCAAGGACACAAGTCAATATAACTGAGAACCCAGTTTACCCTACAGAGATTAATAATATATATTTTTTAATCTTCAAGAATTTTTAAAAAGTGTAATGAGTCCTCAAGGGACATTTGGCAATGATGGGAGATAATTTTGGTATTCACAACTGGAGGAGGGGGTACAATACTACCGGCATCTTATGGGTAGATGCCAGGGATGCTGCTAAATTTCCTGTAATGCACAGGATAGCCTCACAACAAAGAATTATCCAGCCAAAAGTGGCTGGATAAAACCATGGCAATGGTGCCACAGTTTTAAAAACCTGCTCTAGTAATTCAATCTACAAATATATTGGCACACATGAAATATCTTCTGTATAATCATTTATTGTTTGAAATTGCAAACTATTAGAAATGGTACATATACATAAATAGGAGATGGTTTAAATAGACTAGGGTTCATTAGTACAACAGTATGTATATTATTCCATTATTTGTTTTAAAAAAGGGTGGTAGATGGAAATATGTAAATATATATATATTTTTTTTTTCGGAGTGGAAATTTTTTTTTGCACATTACACATATCAGATCATTTATTTGTAAAACTAATTTTATAAATACATAAATTATAAATTCCTGTGTTACAGTAAATGATTCAATACATTCAATACCAGTGAGAGATTCTTAGAAAATAACAGCAAGTCCTATTGGCTTAAGTCCTTTTGGTTTACTCTTCTCAAACCAGTGAAGCTTTGACATTAGGCAAGATTATTTTGTCACTGTCTATTTTTATTTCAGAGGGAAAAAAGTGAACACATCCACTCCCCTCTATTGTTTCTCCAAGTATAACAGTTAATGTTATTAATCTTTTTTTAGGTAATTATTGAACTTTCTATTTCAAAGAACATAATCCATCATTTTTGCTTCTTTAAAAATTTGGTTCCTTGTATTATGAAGCTAAAGGTATTAACTCTCAAAATTTTTTCACAAGTTTGTTACGATTTCTTTTTCTTATTCTAAGAAACATCAAACGACATTTGAGATTCTTTTCAACGTTTTAAAATTTAATTCATTTTTTTCATGATTCCAATTCCATCTGGGATTCTAGAGTACAACCTGTGAATGCTCACTACATATATTTTACTAAAGTATAAAGATTAGGGGGAAAAACCTAATAAATTTACTAAATTGCAGTTATGATATGCACCCAAATGCTAATATTCACACCATAAAAATTTCTAAGATTCTTATAAATATAGGAAGTTTATTAATTTATATTATTCTGCAAATATATATTATGTATTTAATTTAACCACATTCCATAGGTTGGATGGGGGTGGGGTGGATTAAAGCGTTGAGAGTTTAGTGTTTATTTTTGTAATCCAACAACTTTATCCAAAAATGCAGAAAATTTTTCCGGCTGGCCAGGAGGAAAACATTTCAGTGTTGATAAGTCCATTGACTGTAACAGCCCAGGAAGCGTGCTGCAGGTACAGTAGAAGAGATGCCCATCTTTGTGTAGCTGCTTTGCCAATTCCAGCTGATGATTGTTCATCAACTTTTCATTTATAACCACTACAAGTGGCTTTCTTTTTTCCAGAGTCTCCAAACAGCTTCCTGCACCTGCGTGACTAATAACAAGATCTGCTTTCTCAAGGTCTTCTCTCAATGAATCCTTGTACCTGTAAACATCCAGAGTAAAGGACTCAGTACTGAATGGTTCAGGTACCACCTTTCCTCTTCCTATTTGTAGGACGAGTTGGTTGTAACCAAGGCTCTTGAAGATTTTCAGACTGTCATGCGCCGACACACACTCAATGAGGTCGTCAAAGCTGGTGGTCCCCACAGTAACAAACACACACTTCATCCTGCGGGTTCTGAAATCCTGAATCCTTGGAGTGGAATTTTGATGAATGCCTGAAGAAAAAAAAACTTTTCTGGGAAAAACATTGCCGTAGTGCAATACTGTTTTTTATTTTTTTTATCAGGCGCCTGCTCTGTGTAAGACACTGGCTCACGTTTTAGTGTACCGCTGAAGGGTGTCCACACAGAGCTAATCAAAACAAAAGCACGTTTTGACAAAACCACAGATTAATGACTACAATTCCCAAGATGCCCTGCAGAATCAACGTGGGCTTGTCACCTGGTTTTCACCTTTCAAGCTAATGTGTTGTAAAGAACTGGCGGCTGAACAAACAGACTGTCTTAACGAACGGGGATTAAAATAATCGACTGCCCAGTGCATGAGTTGTATCCTCCGCGCAATGTTTGACAATGTGATGTTTGACAACGTGAATGCCCAGAGAATTCTTCCTTTGCTTATTCATGGCAGAAGGCCTCCCTATAGATAACGCAAGAAATGCAAACAGGAGAAAACTCAAAATTATCAATACAATGCTCTTAGATGTGTTAGAAAGGTAACTCCCCGCAAGTTCCCTAAACTTGTCGAGGTTACAAACACAGGAAGGGCACTGTATTTTCATGAAGTGGAAAGTATGCTTTTCAATTGCCAGCTACCAAAACACTAACCGTGAAACGCTTTGGCGGGAAATAGAATACTGTCAATACACTTTTTTGTACGTTATAATCGCCTGGAGATCCGTAGAACACTTCCTGAGGGGACACTTAAATGTATGAGACTCCACAACGAGTTTTAGTGGATTTTGGGTCACCTTAAAATACACAAAACTCCTGTCTTCACAGAAAGAGATCTAAACTATTTTTCTCCCATAGGCTGATAGAATGAGCTTCCAATAAGGAATGCGAATCCCTTTTTTTTTTGCTCAGGGTTACTCCGGTCTAAGGGTACGTACCTCCCAGGTTGGCTTCGCTGTTCCTCAGAGCTGCGTCCCACGACCTGCCGCACGCCTACTGATGTCAGCAACCGCACAGAGAGGCGCGTCCACAGCTACACTCGCTGCCTACTCAGGAAGGTCTCGCGGCACCAGCCGGGACGGGCAGCACGCGAGAACCACACTCAGCCGAGATCCCGCGCCAGCAGGCGGGGCCAAGAGAGGAAGTTGCACTTAGGCCCGCCCACCGCAGTTCAGCACCCTGCCTCGCGAGAACGCCGAGCAGTGAGGGCCGGGGAAGCGCAGGCAGGAGCAGAGGTGCTGCGCGTTGGGCTCGTCGGCCGCCGTAGCCCCTGCTAGGACAGCCCGTGCGAGCCTGCGGGAGGAGGAAGAGAAAGGCAGAGAGAATCGGGTTACAAGATGGCGGTTGTGTGGTAGTTACCTCGGAGGCGGCGGCGGCGCGAGAGCTAGCGAGCTCTGGGGGGCAAAGGGAGGGGAGGGTGGGTGTGTGTGTGGAGGGGTGAACTGAGAGGTAACCGGGACTCCGCGCGGAGAGGTCTCGGTGGCTCTTGTTGACCCTTCCCGCGGCTGAACCTTGGGAGCCATGGTCAACTCGGGCCTCTTCGGAGCTGCCGCCGCCGCCTCTCAAGAGTGAGGGGTGCGGACGAGGTAAACCAGGAGGCGGCGGCTAGAGCGGTGGGGACAGCAGCCACGATGTCGGATACGCGGCGGCGAGTGAAGGTCTATACCCTGAATGAAGACCGGCAGTGGGACGACCGAGGCACCGGGCACGTCTCTTCCACTTACGTGGAGGAGCTCAAGGGGATGTCGCTGCTGGTTCGGGCTGAGTCCGACGGTAAGGTTATTGGAACGGTAGGCTAGGGGACCGTGCCTCCAGTTTGGGCACAGCCGTGGGGTGTAGGCCGTAGGTCAGGTACTGTTACTACCACCTCTTGGGACAGCGCATTGGTTTTTGTGCGTGCACCTCCGTACCGTAAAAACAAACTACTTTGTCCGGATTTACCCTCAGTCAGACGCGGATTCTCTGTTCCCCCGCCTCCTATCCCTGTTAAGGATTTGACCCCTTCCTCCCCAGTCTCTTCTCTTTTGAAGAAAGGAGGGTGTGAGAGAAGGGAGAAAGTCATGAGACAAGTGATCTCGACTCGTCCTAGGGAGCCCGACCCTCCCCCTTCTTATTTCGTCTTTTACCCATTATATGTCTGGTGCGGAAGGTTTGTTGAAACTTTTCTTTCCGAGCGTCTTTTTTTTTTTTTTAACCGATTTTACCAACGAGCCCCAGTTGCCACAGTCGACAGGTGCTGGGGAAAACCAACAGGCACCTTTTAAAGCCTGGGGTTATTACAGACTGTTGCCACGATACATGCACGCACAAGCACATATATCTTCAGCCTGAGATCCCTCCAGGCTGCCTTTGTACCGGTGCTGTGGATACTTTAGAACCTAAACAAGTTAGGACACCAAAGCAGATTGTAAACCTAATTTAAACACCTTTCTCGTAATCTGAATCGAAATTTGAACAATTAGGTGCAGCTAATAGAAAAATAACCATCTTAGATTTATTCTTGACGTGTTGTGTACTCTTGCACTTTCTCTTATTGTAAATAGTTATGGACATCTATTTCTACATGAGGTTTCCTTCCTTTTGTTTCTTAAGGAGAAAAGAATAAATTCATTTCTGTAACTTGTGTACTTAGATCTCTTTGTGGTCCTTTGTAATTTGTTTTATTTGTTGAACTGGAAATGCAATAAAATAACTTTGTTAAAAAGACTTCGGCTTCAAGTGGTCATTTAGACCTTAAAATTTTCATTTCAATAAAACTTTAATGGCCATCTAACCTCCTTGTATTCTTGGTCTGAATGTTGATTTTAGATGGATATTTTTTTTCCTTTAAGGTTTTGTGAGGATAGGATATGTTCTAAATTAAATGTGAACCCCTGATCTGGAGAGAAAAATGTGAATTGCAAAACGTTTGATTACTTAAGATGTATAGCTGAGTGAAAACAAAAACTTTTTTCTTTAATGTGGACTCATTTTTTTTTTATTCGGGGTCTTATAAATTGAAACTTATAAATATTATTTTTTATCTTTCAGGATCACTACTCTTGGAATCAAAGATAAATCCAAACACTGCATATCAGAAACAACAGGCAAGTAGTTGTTTATCTTTAATTTGAAAGACTTCATCTATGATCAAGGAAGTATTAATCTGACAAAGATGGGAAAACTTTCCTGACAAGAATAAACATGTTTGGTAAAGCTACAAACCATATGTATTTCCCTTGCAGGTTAAAAGTTTCACAGTGAAAAGTGAAAATTTTTGTACTGGCGATAATTTATTTTCTTTGAATTGAGCCACTGTTAGTTTATATTAGAATACAATGTATTCATTAGTCTTATTTAACTTACATTTATTCAGGTTTCTGCTATACCCTGTACACTAAGCCTTTTACTCATTTAAAGGAAATGGCATACAAGAAAATTCAAAGGGGTACTCTTTAAAGCAAGGAAAGCCTGTTTGTGGTGTGAAATTAGATCCTTTGACTCAAGCAAAGGTAGAGTTTTGAAATACAAGCATTTAAATCCTGTTCTTTGCTGTATATTTTAATATAATAATTACTTTACAAAAGTGTACATTGTCGATCATGTAATGTTTTCTGTTAATATTTATTGTCTTGATTGGGAAAAGAAAACCTGTGTTGTGTCTCAGCATACCAAATTATTTAATTTGGAAATTGTAGCAGTGATTCAACCTTTTCTTTATTCTGTTAATGTTTTCATTTTTAATATAAGAGATTCAAAATCGAAAAATACAGAGAATAATATAATGAGTGTCTGTAACACCACCAGATTTAACAGTGTTAACATAACCATATTTGTTTCAGATCTTTTTGTAATGTTGAACATTGTGAATAAGGTTAAAGCCCCCTTTGTACCCATCTCATTCTATCCATTCTCTATCTTCCCTATAGGTAACCACTATTCTGAAGTTGTTGTGTATTATTTCTGTACATGCTTTTATACCTTTCTGCATATGTATGTATCCATGAATAATATGTAGTCTTTTGTGTGTTTTTAAGCTTTACACAGTTGATCTCGTGCTCTTACATGTATTCTGCAACTTTCATTTTTCATTCGTTATTTCGAAGATATGTTCATGTTAACAATGTAGATCTAGTTGGTTTTTTTAAAAACACTGTATAGTATTCTGATGTATGATATAAACCTATTGTTAGACACTTGGATAATTTCCAGAATTGTGTGTGTGTGTGTGTGTGTGTGTGTGTGTGTGTGTGTGTGTACACGCGTGCGCGCACATGCAGTACGTAAAGTGAATATATGGCAGAGATTTTTGAACGAAAAGATAAATTATTTTAAGATTATATTTACATCATCAATGCCTACTTTCTGCAAGGCCAATGAAAATTTGGATATTCGGGAACAAATACTTCCTGTTGGAAGAATGAAACTGTGTCTATAGCACAGCTGATTATTAGTAAAAGCCTTACTGTTAAATAATTGTTTTGTGTATGTAATACATTTTTAATCAATTCTTTGAAATACTTTTAAAAATTTCAGTATTAATATTTTTTTCTCTCTACTTAGAAAATATTATGTGTCTTTTTTGATGGAGAATCAAATTAAATGTTTGTCTTGTGTTGAACCACCTGAAGATGTTTCCTATACCTTAGACATTTTAAGGTAGACATTTAAGTAAATTTAATTTCTAAGTCAGCCAAGAAAATGGTTACTTTCTGTCTTTGCACTGAATTTTACCAGATAGGCACTTATGGTTTTATTATTTGCTTCCTTGTTTGTGGGGAAAGAAATACTGGTATTTTGTGATCATGTTTTTTCCTATCTGCATGAATATGAAATTCTCAGGAACTGTATTCTTACATGTGACTCCCTACAAATTAGTTATAATATGGATTCTTCTAACATTGTGTATACGATCCTTTGACTGTTGTTACTGTTGGACAGATCACATTATGGCAGAGCTTTGTGTATAAAATAGTCCCCCAAAATTAGTCCAAAAATACACAGTTCTGTGAATACTTTAGAAACTGTGGGACATATTTTTGTGTCTGATGTTACTCTGCTAGAAAACTAAAGTATTGGAGAAAAAAAATTTTAAAGAAATTTTTGTGCCATTGGGAAAATGTTTTCTGTAATTAATCACATTCAAATAATACACTATTGGGCTCTTTTTGTATATTTCTAATTGAAGTACTTTTACTAAATGACATTAAAGTATAAGAACTCTTTGGCAATGAGAATAATATGGAAAAGCTTTGTATGTAAGAATGATAAACCTGTATAAATGGGATCACTTGTTTATTTTTGTTTAAATTGAGTGCACTTTTCTAATAGAAATCAGAGCCTTTTAGGGGTCATGTTAAACTTAGTTTCTATGTAATAGTCATTTTTCATATTTTTCCAAAAATTTTGTTCAGTTCGCACTTTTTACCAAGTTTACAAATTGAGATTCCAAACACATTGCTGTTTTTCTGTGTTCATTAGAATTACCTTTTTTAAAATGTAATAAGTTATTCAATAAATTAGTCTAGAAAATTACTCATTTCCAAAATTTATGAAGTATATTGATAATGGGTTTTTAATAAAATGAGACATTCATAGTTTTTAGGATCTTTTACTGTAAGAGAATACAGTGAATAAATGCAGAGAGGAATATTTAACATTCTTGTTTTAACATTACAATTCTAAAATGAACTAAGTAATGAATTGTGTGTTCAAATTAAGTTAGAATGGTTGAGTTCAATGTCAGATACTCAGTATCTGTAGGTCACCATAATTCACATCACTTTTTGCTTACTGTGCGCAATACTGAAGTAAATGGGAAGAAGATATAAGGAGCCAATAGCCTTAAGTATTTAAATACACATATTGGAAGGGGAAGAGAATAATTATACAATGGAACATGAAATAAAGTGTCAAAATTTTAAGTTCTCTAGAATCAGTCCTGCTGATCTTGACTAAATCAAAACAGAATCATTGGGATGTGTACCTTTTATATTTAACACAATTGTATGCTAATTAGGTTTAGGAGAGAAATATAAGGAAGTTCTCATCCTTGGTTTTATTGAGAGACAATATAACAGGTAAAACAATTAACAGAATGTCAATAAAATAGCTGATAAAGTGTTTTAACCTAGTCCTCACTGAAAGTCTGAAAGAATTTCACAGATAAGGCAACTAAGGCATAGAAAGGTTAAGTTTCTTGACCAAGATTATATGGCAGGTATGTACCAACACGAAATGTTATAAAAAGCAACTTGTATTCCACAGACTTGGGCAGTAGAAAATTAGAGAAGGGAGAAATTGATTTGAGCCAGAATCATTAAGAAAAAAACTACACTCCTTGGTGGTATCTGCTGAAGGAACCGATACGGAAGGAAATAGTACACCTGACACAAAAGGTATTAAGCCTTTCTGCAGCCTAGGTTTCTTACTTGACAGCTTGGTTTGCTAAACAAAAGGGAACCATTATAGGTTCTTGAGTAGGAACCAAACATGATGAAAGTGATACTGTGTTTAGGAAGCCAGTGTGACAAAGTCATGAATAATGAATTGGGGGTGGGGAGGAAAACAAGAGCTTTAGGTAGCAAGACCTTTTGTAATAATTCAGATACAAGAAAAATGAAAATATGTTTCAATATAGTAAATGGAAAGAAGGAACAGAGTCCCAGTATATTTTCAAGAAAGTGCTGGAAGATTTGGTGAATGATTAAATATGAAAGAGAACACTGGTAGTGCTTTTGAGTCTTGGGACCAGGAAAATGATGGTTTTCTCTAGAAACTGGGAAGTTAAAGCAGCAGGTTTATATTAATCATTTGGTTAGAGGCTTGTTTATTTTAAAACTTTTTTTTTTTTAATAGGTTATGCATTCACATTGTTAAAAATTCAGACTGTATTTGGTGAAGTCTCTTTCCCTCCCTGGATTCTGTCCATATGTTTCCCCTGCCAGAAGATACCATTGTTAACCGGTTTCTTGTATCTCTTCCTAGAGGTTTTATGCATATGTAAACAACACACTCAGTCTCCTATATTTCTCTGTTTTATTGGCATAAATGATAGCACACTTGCTTTTTTTTTTATTTAGGCTTAGAGGAGGTTGTAAAATAAATGGAAAGGTCTTATAATGAACATCTGGGATTAGAAATACAGTAAGAGTTTGTTGTAGGAGATTCTAATTTGGGAATCATTAAATGCTATTTTTAGCTGTAAGAGGAGACCTTTGAGAGAGTAGACATAAATTGAGAAAAGAACAGAGCTCAAGACTGAGTCTTGTTTAATTGTCCACATTAACTCATTCATCCAATAATACTTGGTTGAGTGCTGCTTATGGATTGGGTCACTATCTTTAGTTTGGATTTTTAAAGTACAACTTAAAACTTGAGTTTTTAGCAGAGGAATGACATGATCCAAAATAGTAACATCAATCTCTGGAATTAAAGAGTGCCAGTAACTGGGATGGGATACTAGTTGGTAGATCGTAGCATAGTCCAAGCAAGAGAGACTTCTGGATCAGGTTAGCAGTGATGGGAAGAGGTGGATGGATTTGAGGTATATATTGAAGATAAAATTGACAAGGCATAATGCTGGATTAGGTGTTTGGTAACCAGAAAAACAGATGATTCAGTAAATAGGAAGAATAAGCAATTGGAAAAAGTATAGAATTCGGTAAGTGTGTTGTCTTCAAACCAAGGGAGAACAGAATTTGGTAAGGGAAGGATGGTGAGTCAACAAATGGCTGTTTCATATTCTGCAAGAGAGATTGAAGGTATTCTAGGTTTTGGTTAGAAGAATGTCCACTGAGAGGAAGGTATGGATGGAAATGATGATGTATTTATTGTATCTACCTCTTAACTGGCAAAATAACCCAATAAAATTGAGGATGTTGGGGTTTAGCCTGAGAGCCATTGTGGAGAGTGGACTAATGAGTATATAGGAGAGAAAGAAATTGCTATAATTTTGAATGCTGCATAAAATGACAGCATGAATTTGTAATGAGTAGAACATTCTGCACCTTGAACTATATAGTGTAGATCAGGTGCATGAGTAGAGGATGTGAATTATTAGGTTGGAGAGATTGGGTGGGGTGATAGGTAGGATTGTGTTCTGGGTGGTGGTTTGGAACAGGACCAAGGAGGAATCTTTGGGAGTCAAATGGAGACAGGTCTTTCTTATTTAGGGGTTTAGGGAGATGCCTAGATAAATATAGCACAGTGAAGAGGCTTGGGAAGTAAAGTTCTTAAGAACTTTCTGATTTTTTAGAATTTATTCACATTTGTACTGTGGCATAGTAGCAGGAACATGGGTTTAATTTCATCATTTCTAGCTATGTGATTTTGAGCAAATTTTTTCTGAATCTCATCTTTTAAGTGGAGATACTACCTACCTCATAGAATAGTTGTGAATTAATGAATGAAAAATACGTTAGCACTTAAGTTCAGTGAGAGAACTATATTCATAATATTTTAATCCTGATATAGGCAGCATTTTCCTCTTTTCCAGTGGAAAAAGATCAAAGAGGTTATATACTTTGATGAAAGTCATATAAATAGTGGACAGTGAAACTTTGACTTGAACTCAGGGTCCTAATTCTAGTTGATTATTCCCCTTGTATCCAAATATATCACAGATTTGTTTAAGATATTACTACTGTTTATAAATGAAGTTATGTCTATCTTAGACTATATATCATATCATACTATATTTTAAAAATCTATCTCAGAAAGACTACGTCAACTATTATTGGGAACTTTAGGAGAGTCAGATGCTGCATTATTTGTCTGGTTAATCTTATTTTCAGACTTTAAACTGATTCTGCATCTGCAAATTAAATTATGTAAACCTGCTGATATTTTTGTTTGTTTTCCTCTTAAAATTTCAGCTCTGTCTATTGAATTTTGTCAGAGTCATTAGGAGCAAAGATACGGTTAGTCTGGCAAACAGTAGTACCTCAAATATTTCATAACTCTGGATTTTATTCATGTTAATGAAGTGGATCAGCACCAGAGAATAAAACAGACAATCCTTGATTTGTTAGATCCTTCGAAATGTGTCACAGCTGCCTTTGTGAATATGATATAAAAACTGGAGACACTTTTCCCAAAAAAGATGTGGTGCACCAAGTTTTAATACAATTTTAAGGTGTCATTTAGACTCTGGATTAAGAACCTCTGATTTAAACAGTATACGACTTAGTAATGTGTTTTTAATACATAAGATTGAAAATAATTCCTTACAATAATACCACATTCTGAAAACCTGATTCAGTAAAGACTAAATTGTCAAACTTCTCCAGCTCATGTCTTACTCCCATCCTGGACTTGGACATAATCACCTTTATTGTTTTGTTTTAAAGGACCAGACCAAATATAACTGACTTTTTCTGTTCTTCCTGCAAGCTCATTTTAAATGTAATTTCTATGGTTCTATGGAGACATAATGGTGATTAAATGTTTTAGTAGAGGATGGGGGGGGGGACCTAAGCTTCTCTTGGTTGAAATAGAGGTATTAATAACATCCTAAAGATATGTATACCATGCACAAATGAGCAAAAAGTATATAACAAAGCACAGTGGTTGAATTACAGACCTTACTATGAAAAATTGAGCTTGGCGCTCTCTAGGTTTTTTGGATACGTAGGAAACCCTGCCGTTTGACACCTTTCATTATGTTTTAAATATTTTTGTGTCAGCTCTGTGCTCTTTCACTTAGGAACTTTTACTCTGACCCTTGGCATAAGCAGTTCTAAAGAGTACTACTTTACTCTGGGATTTGTCATTCATTTGAAGTAGACACATAGAGCTGGAAGGTGCCTACTCTGATGGCACTTCCCTATTCTGTTAACCACCTAGAAATACACTTAGGTTCTCAAATTTGACTTACCAGAAGAAAATACCTGGGACTCTTGTTAAAAATAAGGATTATTGGGCTTCACTCCATATCTGTCCCCATTACATTAAGAATGGGAAGGAAAGAACAAAAGATGATGATGGGGACTCAGTTACCTTAATTCAGACTTTGTTGCTTACCTGGACTTTCTCTCAGAAGGTAGATTGGAACCAAAATGGAAAGGGCCTTGGATGCCTAGGTTAAGGGTTTTGGATTTCATTTTCTTGTATTAGTGATCTCCAAAATGGAATGCGCAGTGTGAAGCATTGGAATTTGAGAAGAAAGCTGTTTTCAGAAATTGAGTTTTGCTAATATTTAATAAAGTCAGGCAGTCAAGAGTCAAAAACAGATGGTATTCTGAGAGAAGAGCAACATTTCCATGAAGTGTTCCCCACCTTGGATTGTGAATTATTGTAGCCTGTCTGTGCAGATAACAGTTACAGATATTTTCTAATTTAACAGAATAAACAAGTGCCTTTAAAAAGGTTGAAGACAGTAATGTAGGGGCAAGTGAACAAGATAATGGTCAAACTCATATTTACACGCCTAGTGTAACTGGTTTGTCGGCGAAGTGACTAAGCAGAAACAATGATAAAATAGATCTTATAAGAAGTTGCCCCTCCCAAAAAATTCAGAATTATTTAAAGGATGACAAATATGGATTTGTATCTATTGTCATTTATAGCTGTACTGTGCCATAAATGTATATTGGATCCTAAAATGCTAGCTGATAGTGGCATGGAGACATTATAATTCAAATATTTTAAAATACTGCTTATTTTACCTTTCTAAATGTTTTTATTTCTGTTTTAATGTAAGTTTTTTAGTTTTGCTATACTAATATTCTTGTATATAATATACAGTAAGTCCCTGACTTACGAACATTCGAGTTGCAAACTTTCACAGATACATATGAACGGACCTCGCATTATGAACATTCGTAGATGCGAACAAATCACGGAAGTAGCTCACGTGTCTGCCGGACATTGTCACAGTTGTGCTGCTGTGTGCTTACTGTACAGTGCGATAGTGTACACTGGTACAGTGCTCAATCAGAGCCCAGGATGTCCAGAAGCAAGAGGGAAAGCAGTGGTGATGTGGAGGGGACTGCTAGGAAGTACAAAGCAATAACCATGGAAACAGAAGTGAAATGAATTGAGAAATTGAACTGAGTCAAAAAGATGGTAGACGTCACTCGTTCTGGCTTTACATGGTATATTTGTGTCAGAGGTGTATAAGACTCACTTTGTCGGACTTAACGAACGAATCTGACTTACGAATGTTCTCCCAAAACAGAACTCGTTTGTAAGTTGGGAACTTACTGTATAAGTAGTAATTTGAGGCACACCATTAAAAAAAGTTTTGGAGATCACTGTTCATGAAGCTGTTTTGAGGAAGGCTCTAAAATGATGACTCAGGGGCTGAAGAAAGTACGCAGAGCCTGAGTGGGTCCCCTAGTGCCTTACTCTAAGTAGCACTCTTTTTATCTTTTTTGTTTACGTGGAGATTTTTAGTAAATTTTGTTTGTAAAAATTTCTTTTTTTTTTTTTTTTTTTAAGATTTTATAGCCTCTTCTGTAGATAGTGGGAGCCACTGAAAGTTTTTAAACAAAACAGTGACCTGATAAAATTTTAGAATACCTGGTGGCAAATTTCCCTTCCAAGAAGCATGCATGGCCAGGCAGAAGCTAGAAAACAAGTTTTCAACTGTTCTTACCTGATTACACAGCAAATAAGGATTTGTCTGGGGCCTGGAATAATAAAAGGATATTTTTCATTTACTGGCTAGAACTACCAAAATACTGAAATGTTTTTATTTTGAAGACTTTGTCTTTATTAATCTGGGGCTCACTTTTAGTTTTATTATTTAATATAAGGTCAGGTGAGCAATTACTAAATATAATTTGTTTTTATAGATTATATTTTTGATAATTAGGGTATAAATTCAAATATGTATTCTTTTGAAAATCAAAGTTTTAGCCATATTAAACTTTTGTTATGTATCCTAAAAAGTTTTTCATTTCATTTTAGTGTTTCAGTGATTTTAGTGTTTAAACGTGTGTGTTAATTTAAACCCAAACTTTAGTTTTTAATAAAGGGGTTGTCAACTTTTTCCTAAAAGCATAACTAACCTTTTGATAGGGGTATAATTAAGGATATTCTGGGAAAGCACTTACCTGAACATGGGGTTACTAATTTTTTACAACAATACGCTGCTGAGCTAGCTGCTATTAGTAATACAAATAAAGTGAGTATCTTTATTTCACTATTGTTTTGCATTCCTTAAAATCCTGAAGGTTTTTCCAGATTTATAAATAAATAAATAAATAAGGCAAAAATAGAAAGGGTTAAACCTAAAGGTATTTTCAGCTGTTAGCCTTATTTGCAACCAGTTGACAACCAGCTTAAAGGGAAAAATCAACTTTTAGGTGGTAGGTAGGTAGTGAGTAGAACAGCTGACTTTCTAGAAATAATAGGAAATAGATGATTAGAATGTCTACTTACAGTTTGGCCAAGAATGGCTAGATTTTCCAATAAACATCTTGGTAACATGAGCCAGAGCCTGCTAACCTGTTTTAATACTTTTTGTTTTAGAAAATTACTCAGTGTCATTTTTAGTACCAAAGCTATTATTTCATTGCCAATAGTATGTTACTAGTTTCAAAGGATAAAGTATATGATGTCACATGTACATTTATTGAACTTAACAGGAAGTATTGCTATGCTGTTTTCTGTTTAATTTTTATACTTCATAGTTACTTTTCTAGTGTGATGATGTAGAAATCTTTGTTTTTAAACAGGATACATTAATTGTTTGGTCAGAAGCTGAAAACTATGATCTGGCTCTAAGTTTTCAGGAAAAAGCTGGCTGTGATGAAATCTGGGAAAAAATTTGTCAGGTAAGTTTCTTTGAATAATACTTAACATTTGTATGCATTCTTGATTTTTTTTTTTCTTTTTACCTAAAAGAAGTGTATTATAATGTGGAGGGATAATGTCTTAACGTGAGATTTTGGTAACCTAACCTGGAAATTATATCTTAGAGCAAATTCTTTTCCTTAAAATTAAAAATAAATTTATCATTTTGTTTACCACTTTAGATTTTGATAACATATATTCATAATTAATACCCTGCAAAATATCAAGATATTTCAAAAACAAAAAAATTAAATAATTATGTCCTAAGGCTTCTAGATTTTTAATATTTGGTCACCTGTTTGCCTAATGTTTGTGAAAACTGTGTACCTGACACTAATGATCGAAGTGCTCATGACTTCAACTCATGAAGAACTTAAGAGTTTAGCAGGATACAGGATAGGTGGTAACTCTCAAGTAACTGGAAATTTTTTTAATGAAGTCTTTTTTTTAGAAGTTTCAAATTTACAGAAAATACGAGCAGGAAATATAGGGCGAGTTTCTATAATATATACTTCCTTCCCTGACATCTCCTCCCCCAGATTCCCCTGTTATTAGCATCTTACATTATTAGTATGATATACTTGTCACAATTAATGAACTAATATACATTTATTATTATTCATTATTATTCACACATTATTATTAGCTAAAGTCCATTCTTTCTTCAGATATCATCAGCTTAAAACCTAGTGTCCTTTTTGTGTTTCAGGATCCCGTTCAAGATTCCATATTACTTTTTTTTTTTTTTTTTAGCTGAGCCATCCTGCCACCTGTTGGCAGCTCAGCTTGAGCTGGGAATCAAACCGCTGTTGCTCAGAGGTCACACTCTTGAGCGAGCTCTTAACCAACTGAGCCACTCGGCTGGCCCCCCATATTACATTTAATAGCTATGTCCCCTTAGGTAAATCTTCTCTGTGACAGTTGGTAACTGGATTTTAAATTAATCATAACATTCACTTTAACTACCATTCTCTGTAAATGGAGATCACTGTTTCCTCCAGTGGTTGCCTCATGTGATATTCTATTATAGTGTTTTTTTTACTATTGTCATTTTCATTTACATCAGCTTTGTTCTCTAGTGATTCTTATGACTGCAGGTTCTTTAGTTAGTTTTATGCATCTGACTACAGTTATTTTTTTCCTTGGTCCTCTCAATAACAGCGCCACACACTATAATCAAGTGAACTGAGAAAGTGTTATGTGGCCCTTCTGATTCCATATAAAGCTTATTTGATGTATGGCTCTAATCACTAAACTTTTCTTAACTGGGAGTAGATGGTTTCTTTCTTTCCTACTTCATATATTACTATGCGTCATGTATTGCTAGAGTATTATTAATATACATTATTAAATAGAAGAATTCCAGTTGAACAGCTGAAAACACTAAGTAAATATGATTTTGCTTTAGTTTGTATAATATACATAGAATACAATCTAAATTGTTTTATTGTTTCACCTTTGGTTTTGCCTGTTTTTAACCTGGAAATTAGGTGGTGATAAGAAAGTCCTAATTTTCACCCTTTTTTTTTTTTTTTAATGTGCTCTCCAGGGATTGAGTTTGAATTTTCTGTTTGCAGAGTTTTCTGTATAGTGAGATGTAAGACCTAAAAATGAACGCTACTGCAGACTTTACATAGCAGTCCACAAATACTTGCTGTCCTACTCTTAATTCACTAAACTTAAATCATGTGTTCATCCATGAAGTATGGAATAACCTGGGCCGTGAAAATAATGAAAGCACAATAAACAATATGAAAGTTAAAAAATAAAAGAAAGATAACTTTAATATTTACAAGGCTGTTCAGAGTACCAATAGTATATAAAAACTTCTTGTTATAAATTCCTGAAAAGTAATATTTTATTTTGTATGCATCCCTCCTCTCATACCAGCATGGCAACTGTACATGTTGTGTGTGTACTCGGTATATATTTAAAGAATGAATGAATAAAACAGAAGACAAACTTCTTTTTCAGAACTAGGTTGTTTTATATATATGCTAGAACATAAATTTATATGGTGGATAATATTTTGTGGTGATCAGCATATTAGGTTATACCTTGTGCCATTTCTACCCTCCTACTGTTTAATGTATGTTCTTGGATATACATATATTCTTGAAGACTTTGTACATCTGTCCTAGAAATTTTTGCTGAAATTTGGTTCTTACTCTTTTGACTCCTGTAATTTAGGAGTCCCCAAGACTACAATTAGGTTCTCTTAATTCACCAGAAAGACTTACAGAATTCTACAAAACTGTTATAATCATGGCTTCAGATTATTACAGCAAAATAATACAGATGAAAATTATTAATGGGAAGAGGCTCACAAGGCAGAGTCTGTAGGATAGTTTCAGGCATGAACTTTCAGTTTTCTCTCAGGATAGCCACACACACAGCACTTACTATTTTCAGCAAGGAAGTATGGCAGCACGTACAAAATATTGCTAACCAGAGAAGCTTACCCAAACCTTTGTGTCCAGCATTTCGTTGGGGGTCAATCATAGAAGCAGGCTGACTGCCGACATAGCTGCGTTTAGCTTCCAGCACTTCTAGAGCTTGACTTCCACCATAAACCACAGGGAATATGTGGCATAGCCTAAGGCCAAGTTCCAAGTGAACAAAAACACATTTATCAGACAGCATGTTCACAGTGGCTAGAAGTTACCTCTAAGGAGCTACGCAAAGGCCAAACCTTTCTCTGGACAACATTAATCCTTTACTGCAAAGGCCACCCCTTGCCCTTGGCCAAGATTCTTACAACAGCAGAATAACCGTATTTGACTAAGTATCTACATTTAGTATAGCATTTATATGACAGAGCAATAGTATCAGTATGAATATGTCCAATTTTTAGAGGCGCCAGTCTGGGATAAAGACAGATTTAAAGAAACAACTACTCTGTCCTGTAAAACCAGTAATTTGATTACTCATTTCCCTCCTTGATGAACTGCAGTTTGTACTTTATGATGAACTTGTATAGAACTGTTTAGTATAGAAATTAGTTGATAGTTAACAAAATCCACTTTTTCCTCAGGCTAGTCATTTTCTATCAACATTACATGCTGAGGAGTCTTTAACTCAATCTCCCGATATAATTGATCATCAATGTCAGTATTATAATAAGGCTTATGTACATAAGGTAGTTGAATCAACAATGCCAGTGTTCTACCATATTGCAGTATGGTGGTAGATGTAGCCTGAAAAGTAAGAATCAATAGATACTGGCACATTACTAGAATCCCACTTACTCATTAACAGTTGATTCAGTTCATCATCATATTGTATGACCAAATGTTTCCCACAGTAGTGTCACTCATCAAGTTTATTTACAGGCCCCCATTTGACCTTGTCAAGTTCTAAGAGCAATGGTGTTCTTGGTAAACATATGACTTCACCCTTCCAGGCATCTGGTGTACGTAAGCTAAGAGAATAGCATCTCTTACTCTGAGCCTTTCTTGAGGCACCAGTGTTAATTGGATTTCCCTCATTGCTTTACCTATGTATTCATTCCTTTGCCCTCAGTTACTATTTCTCCTCCCCATTTGTCATTGATTTTTACCCAGACTTTCCCACCTTTGGAAGAGATTTTAAATTTGGCCACTCTAATGGTTCAGCAAGATTAATTGTTTACTGCACAACTCAGTACTATACTTTTAAGATATATGCGTGTTGCTGAATATGCATTTAGTTTATTGTACCTAACAGCATGGTATTCCACAGAACCATACATTATGTTTTATTTTTCAGTTCTGGGAGGTCATTGCTGACTTTTGGAAAAACAGTTCCAATTTCAATAAAAACTATTTTACTTAGTCAGTTTTTAACCCCTTATAATGAGAAAGTAGAACTCCTCTGAAAACGTTTGATCTCAGAGAACAGTTAACTATCATAGAAGAATGGTGAATGATAGAACAAAAAGAACCATTGGAGAGGCAGAAGTTACAAAAACAAGAGCTAAGATAATTGATATCTTTGGAGCTTTTAAAGTCAAAAGTACATATGTAGTAAATTTTAACCTCAGAAAATGATAGAGACATTTTCTTTGAAACACATGAAATGTGTGACGGTAAGTTGTGAGATGGAGAAGAATGTTAGAGAAAGTTGAGTACTGATGGCCTCTTCTTTTCAAAGGAAATAAAGTCTTCTGAGACTTAAAGAGGAAAGTAATAGTGTTTAACACTTGAAAAGGGAAAAAAGAAAAAGCTGTAAGGGACTAGGAGTGTGGAAAATAGAGATTTTCATTGAGAACCTTATTGATAGTATGGGTATATTATGAACCTATTCAGCATAGTTAGTTGACTGACTTTAAGGATGTTAAAGTCAGATTATATTGTACTAGCAAAATCCTAAAATTTCAGTGGCTTGTCAAACAGTTCTTTTCTGATGCTATTTGACCAGTGAGGGGCGGGATTGGAGGGGAAGGAACTGTGCTCATCAGAGCCATTCAGGAACCACCCAGGTTGATAGTTCATATTAATGCTTCCAAGATCCTTGCAAAGTGGGAAAGAAAAGTGGCAAATCAGAGTACTGGCTTTTAAAAGTTTCTGCCCAGGAGTTATACATGGTTTGCTCACATTTCATTGACCAAAGCAAGTCACACAGCTACATCTAACTTCAGGAGGCAAAGAGCTTATGTGCCACCAAAGGGAGAGAACCAGAAATACTTGGTGGACAGCACTACTGACAACTAAATAGACACACACTTGGGTTGATATGAGATTGGACAGATCAAATCAATGAAAGTTAAGTTTAGGAGAGAATCCAGGAAGCCTCTAAGGATTAATACTAGATAACACTGAAATAAATAAACCATAACCTAGTGAATGCTTCTGGAACTGTACTTTTATTCTTAAACGTATGCAAACTGTATTCATTTGAAGGGTAAGTTAACTGCTCTGATTCCCTCAGTCTTCCTTTATTATAACCTCTGATTCTTTGTCCTGTTTCTTCCCCACCTCACACTGTACTTTTCTCTGGTTACTATCAGAGTCTTCTGATTTTAACTGTTGCCCTAATACCAAATCTCTATCTTCTGTCCTATTCTTTTCCTTGAGTAGTAGGCCCCCATATTTAGTTGTCAGCTGGATATTCAAACACTCAAACTCAATAAAAGTGAATCCCATGTTCCCAGTTTTTGTTAAATGAGCCATAACCTTCCTAATGACAGGTTTAAAACAATGGGGTAATTTGTGCTTCCTTCTCTCTTCTGTAGCTAGCCCTCATCTGTCCCACCATTACTATCCAAACTCAGTTGTTCGTGTACACTTTGAAATGACACCCTGATTTATCTGTGTTCTTAAATTTATCCCATACAACTGATAACCAGGTAAACTTTGTAAAGAACAGTCCTGCACATTCACGTCCCTGCACAAAAATCCAAGTGTTTTAGCTTGACATTCCATGGTTGGGCTTCAGTCTACGTTTCTAGTTTTGCTCTTTGCCATATGCATGTCACGTATTTCCATCTCTCTGCCCCTGTGCTGTTCCTCTGGCACTTTGAGTACCTTTATCCCTTCTCTTACTCTTACTCATCTTTGAAAGCCTACTTAAGGTCTCAAATGCCACTGCTTTTATGATTCCTTCCTTATATTCTCTCCTCTCCCCACTCCTTTCTCTGGGACCTTAAGGACTTTCCCTTCCTCTGAATTTCCATTGCATTTTATCTCATTTGAACTTGTTGCTTATACTTTCCGTATATTTATGTCAGTCTCCCTAAGCCCAGCTACTTGATTGATAACTCAGAAGTAAAGGAAGTTCCCTCATCCCTCTAGGAAAAAACAATTATTTTGTGTGCATCAGTATACCTGTCTACTTTTTCTCTAAGCTCTTAGATATTTTTTCTTGTGTTGCTTTGGTGAATTTGGAAATTTGTGGAATTTTTTTTTTGTATTCAGGATATTTGGAGTGTTTTGAAGTGGAAAAGAGGATAATTGCACTTTTGTGTTAGGAATTAGAAAATTTTTATGAAAAGCAAAGTTTTAAACATTTTTAATGTTAAATAGAGGAATTTGTCATAGAAAATTTATAGCCATGCTTTTTTTCGAGCTATCAACCTGAATCATAAAATAGTTCTTTATTCATTATGTTGTGATCTTTATCTAGATATTAGAACTTGGAGGCTTTATCACAGATGTTAAACGAATGCTATTAATAAAATAGACTTTTTTAGAGCAGTTTCAGGCTCATGCAAAATCAAATATTTTTCTGAAAGTGAATTTCAAAAATAATTTGAGGAAATCTTATTTTCTTACTCTTGAATGTACAAGGAGTTGGGTTTTTCATTTGGTTTAAACTTAGTAATGTCCTTGTCAGGCCAATGTAATGGTGTTTTAAAAGTCATACGTAGTGATTTTAGGAACCTAGAGAAAAGTTACCTTCTGCAAAATTAAAAAATACCAGGTATAGTACAATTATTAAGCAACTTTACATGGTGATTACATAATTTAACATCACAAATCTGCCGAACATCAGCTGAAATAGTCAGGTTATCAGGAATCAGTTAACCTTAAGTTATAAGAAAATTAGAGGTGAATTTCTCTCTGACTTAGACTCAAATAAGTGACTCTAGACTGGGTGTATTTCCCCCCTCTAAACTTCAGTTTTAATTAACAATGATTGTATTACTAGTATTGATTCTGTGTGAGGTATTTTTACTTAAATTCAATGGTCGATATGATTTCCAAAATTTTGAATTATTTTATATTTTAAGGTAACCCTCTGTCCTTGGATATTTTTAGGTTCAAGGTAAGGATCCATCAGTGGAAGTCACACAGGACCTCATTGATGAGTCAGAAGAAGAACGATTTGAAGAAATGCCTGAAACCAGTCATCTGATTGACCTGCCCACATGTGAACTCAGTAAACTTGAAGAGATTGCTGACTTAGTTACCTCAGTTCTCTCCTCACCTATCCGTAGGGAAAAGCTGGCTCTGGCCTTGGAAAATGAAGGCTATATTAAAAAACTACTGCAGCTGTTCCAAGCTTGTGAGAACCTAGAAAACACTGAAGGCTTACACCATTTGTATGAAATTATTAGAGGAATCTTATTCCTAAATAAGGCAACTCTGTTTGAAGTAATGTTTTCTGATGAGTGTATCATGGATGTTGTGGGATGCCTTGAATATGACCCTGCTTTGGCTCAGCCAAAAAGGCATAGAGAATTCCTGACCAAAACTGCAAAGTTTAAAGAAGTTATACCAATAACAGACTCTGAACTAAGGCAAAAAATACATCAGACTTACAGGGTACAGTACATTCAGGACATCATTTTGCCTACACCTTCTGTTTTTGAAGAGAATTTTCTTTCTACTCTTACGTCTTTTATTTTCTTCAACAAAGTTGAGATAGTCAGCATGTTGCAGGTAAGTAAACTAAGGTGTTCTTCACAATTCTGTGTTCATATACTTAGTTTCCTTAATAGTATAAGCTGCTATTCAATCCTTGTTTTGAAAGATTTCTTTTGTTTACGTCATGACTTCTGAAGGAGAATAATTTTTTAATGTGACCTTTTATATTTTTAAGTGTCCTATGGTGTAGCTGAGTTGTTTTTTAACTTTTTATTTTTTTGCTTTTTAAAAATTGTGGTAGAGTATACGTGACAAAATTCACCATTTTAACCTTTAAATGTATCATTTATAACATTTAAGAACAGTCACAGTATTATATACCCATCACCCACCTCTATTTCCAGAACTTTTTCATCATCCCAAACAGAAGCAGCTATTTTTAAAAATTTCTGTTATTCCATTTTGTGAGACCTAGTTATTACTGGGGTAGTATAACTGTGTGCTTAAAGCTTCCCAAATAATTTAGATATCCAGCCAGGATTGAGAAATAGTCAATAATTTTTAGGAAAGGATAATTAGTCAAATTCTTTGCTATGTGAGGTTGATTTTATTCTGTCTCGTTGAGTTGTAAAATAGGAGTTTCATATCATGTTGATTATGTGTTAATCCTTTATACTCTTTTTAACAATGTAGTAAACATGATTTTGAAGAGTTTGCTTTACTTGTGATAGTATACAATATGCACAGTTTTCTATGTAACTGTCTTGGTTATTTCCCTATGCGTCACTAAGTTTATTGAGCAGCTACTGTGTACTTTGTATAGTGGTTCTCAAGTATGGTCTATGGGTCCCTAGAGCCTTTTAGAGAAGTTTGTGAGGTTTTTCCTTTTTCCAGCAGCATATCAGTGTAAGGCTATATTTTCTTTATTATATTTCAACCAAAACAACTTATCACAACTGACTGAATGCTGAAGAAGATAAGAGAATCTAGCTGTCTTCTCTTAAGCCACACATTAAAGAGATTCGTAAAAATGTAAAACAGAGCCACTCTTTCTACATTTTTTAAAATTTGGGTCTAAATTTTTTAAAATTTAAAAAAATTTTAAAAATTTTTTAAAATTTTAAAAAAGTTCTCATAAAAAATATGTACATACACATATAATAGCTTATTTTTAAAACAAATTAATAAGTGTTTTTAAATGTCTCAGTTTTAAGTATGGTAAATATTGGTAAACATAACCCAGATAATAAACGCTCTTTGGGTCCCTCACTAATTTTTAAGAGTTAAGAGTGTTCCTGAGACCAAAAAGTTATAAGACCCCATTTTATGATACTTGCAACCATTATTCACCTATTATTGGTATACTTTTTGAATAGTGTTTACTTCTCCAGTTCATTTTTTCACGTAGCAGTTTTCTGTTATTCCACAAAAGTAAGTGTCAGGAAAGTTAGATTTACACATTACTTTTCATTAACAATACATGGGACCTGCTTTTTATAAATGATACAGTGCAATTCAGGGTGCCATTTCACTTCCTAACAGAAAAACAGTTGCACTCAGGAGATTAGAAATAGACCCACATTCAATATAGTTGATGTAAAGGACCCAGTGACAGAAGCTGAAGTGTAGCTTTCAAATGACTGCTTTTGAATTAAGAAGGGTTGCCAAAACCTAGTAAATCAGTGTGTTTGTTTTAAAAAATAAATTATGCAAATTAATTTATAATATTTGTAACACTCTGTATGTCATTTTATATATTTTGTCATAAATTTATCTGTGAAGGCTATAATTATATAAATCAAGTGTAGCTTTAAAATAATCTTGCTCATTTCTGGTCGATGAAATGCATTTAATGAAATAGCCAGATATTGTGAACTACCTGTTGTTTATCTAGGGTTTACCACTTTAGTATCTCTTACATGATGCTGAATTCAGTTTTCAACAGTGTGAAAAGAAAGTAATTAAGATTATGGCCATTGGCCTCTAAAGGCTTATTTCCTAAAGCCCAACTCTCAGATCTCCATGTAAAAATTTTGTGGCTAGGTATTCGGTATTTCCAGATGCCCTTCTGGCTAACTATTGTAGTATGCATATCTGTAGCTTGTGAAATGAGTGTTAACCTGCTGTTGCATGAGTTACATAAGGCAAGTGAAAATGTAAGAATTTTGTCTAACTGGACCAAAATGAGGTAGTGCTAGCCTAAATTAGGTTAATTAGCTGAGAAGTTATATGAACGCATTTAGAGTGGTCACTGGCTCCTAGTATGTACTCTAAAACATGTTGAGATTCTCTTAAACACGATAGGGGCATAAGATTTTAGTTGACTTGAATTTTCTATTAATAATTGCAATTCAAAATTCCTTGTGCTCAGAATTGAGACATATACTTAAATATGTTTTACAAATTCCTAAAAGCCAATATAGTGAGGTTATTTCCGCACAGACAGCTACAGATTAAGATCCTTTTCAGAACAATTTTTAACTTCTCCCTTCACTAGAAATGATAGAGGACAGGTATCTCAAATATTGACATTTTAACATATAACATAAATTTCCACTATTCCATAGATAAGAGTTGAGCTAAAAACAAACCCCATAGGATCAGCGATTTAGTTCGTTTTTTACGTATTTTGCATATATCAAGATTTCAGCATTGAAAGAGAATTATCTAATTTTTCATCCCAATTACTAATTAAATATGTAAAATCTTTGAACACCTTTAAGAAAACAACTGTTTGTAACAATACAGCTCTTCATTTTGTTTTAGAGGTTTTGGGAACCAAGTGTAGGATTTAACATTAAATTTTATCTTATTATGTCCCATTCGCATGTTCGTGTGTGTGTGTGTGTGTGTGTGTGTGTGTGTGTGTGTGTGTGTGTATCACTTTGGTTTGTTTCATGACTTTGAACTACTTAGGAATCTGTCCTGTAGTTTATTTTATCTGGTGGGAGTGACAGAAATCTCATTATGCAGGAGACTTGGATTCTAAATCCATCTCTTTGTCACTAGCTATCCTCAGGTAAGTCCACTGTTTGTATCTCAGTCTCAGTGAAATTTAAAATTGAACTAGGCAATCTCTAGGTACTCTCTTAAAGCCTGATCTAGTTCTGAATTTCTGTGTTTATGTGATTCTAAAAATGGTGAATGGGTTCTGGGTTTTGGTTTTTTGGGTTTGTGTGTATGACTGTAAGTGATCTAGAGACTAGTTAATAGCTTGGAGAACTAGAGATTTAGAGGAAAATATTCCAACCATATTTATGATAGATTTTAAGCTGTCAATCAGTTGCTTCCTTAATATGTACATCGGAACAGAGCACTTTTGTAGAATATTATCAAGAATAATATTAGAAATCGGGGGGAGGAAAAAAACCTAGAAGTCAAAGCATTCTCCTAGCAGACTAGATAGTACTTGAAATTGCCTCTATTAATACTTTATGTAGTTCTGTCAGCATGCAAATAATGAATCACATAAAAAGAAACTAAATGGGAAATAGTGTTTATCAAGAACTGGAACTATTTTCGTATGAAAATATTTTTAAACAGTTAAAAATCTTTAGACAGAAATGGAAGATTTAATCTGGGAGAGATGCAGGAAGATAAAAATTTATTAAAGGGTATAATGGAGGTAAATGTATACTTATTCACCAAAACCTAAAATATTCAGATGAAAAGAATTTGAAAAAGTGATTTGAGTAAAAGATGATTGATTACATCTGAAGTTGAACTTTCTCAGAAAATGGATGGTTCAGGCCACAGTGCATAAAGATCCAAAAGGAGTCAAAATAAATAACAAAAGAAGCACCATTCTGAGTCAGATTAATGACGGGTTATCGCTCAGTGCTGTGTCTTTGAGTAGCACCAGTGGATATATAGTGGGAGAGCATGTTATATTCTCCATGATCATACCTAGTGGTTTTCATTCATTTATTTTTTCATACACACACACACACACACACACACACACACACACACACCATCTTATTCAGAAAGTCTTTAAGGGATTTGATACTGCTTCATAGATGATCTATAGTAAGAAGGGCAGGTATTTGAGATATATCCTGTACATTGTCATGGTTTGATTTTATTATCAGCCATGCAGCTATCACTATTACAAACATTTTTAGAACATGCTACTTTAATTAAAATTAATACAAACCGTATTTCATAAAAGTGAATTTTGGAGATATTTGAAAATTTTAAAAGCACAATTTTTTCTTTTAGTAGGTGTTGATGGAAATCTCTAAAGTGGATTTCAACATTTATGTCAATTTTTTTCTTTATAATTTAATACTACATGCTTATTATAGAAAATTGGAAACTATAGATAAGCAAAAACATCCACTCATAATCTGTCGCCAAAAGATGATAATTAACATTTTAATGTTCATCTCTTCTAGACTTTAGACACAAATTTATGTTAAAAATAAGATCATGCAGTATATACTCTTTTATGTTTTTCTGTTTGTCCTTTTAAAGAGTACTTAGAGAAATTAACACGTACCTGTCTTTTAAACCTCAGAGTTATCAGTATGAAAAGCAGTTATTGTAGTTTTTTGTTGAATTATATCCTTGGGCACCACAGAAGATGTAAGAATCTATAACAAATGTCACTAGATTATTATATTTCATGAGTTTGTATATTTTAAAAGGCTTTTTATTTTTATCTGCGAGAATTCAGCCTCCTTTACTGCTGCCCCTGTTCTATATTTGTAATTTTTCTAATCTGCTATGGACCGATGATGAGATCTTCTAATTTATTTGAATTATGTTTAAATTAAGAGTAAATAAAACCTGAGAGGCGCTAGAGAGGCTCTAAGTTAAAGTAAATAAATGAGTTTTCATGCATGACTTCTAGGACATCAATGTTTGTTTTCCAGAGAGTTCTTTATAGTTAAGGTTTCTGGTTAAATGAAATATTCATATATTTGTAACTAATATTGAATGATGCCATCAGGTTTCGAAAATTATAGCGTGAATATACCCTGGAATTATAATTTGTGTAGATCATATAAATGAGTGTAACTTTATACTTTTGTTAGTATTTTATATTTTAGTTAGTATTTCTTAGTAATTATTTTTTCTCATGTAGGAAGATGAAAAGTTTTTATCTGAAGTGTTTGCACAATTAACAGATGAGGCTACCGATGATGATAAACGGCGTGAATTGGTAAGTTACGTATTCTTGAAATTCAAACCCTTAAAGAGTGCTTATCTTTTGGCATACAGGCTTTTGATATTGAATTTGTTAATGTAAGAGAGAACTTTTTATAATTAGGATGAGATGAAAGATATATGCTTAAATTATAAATGATTACTCTCAAAGTTGCTTAAACTTACTGTTTTGTGTATTTTAGAAATTTCTTAAAGATATTTTGATGTGGGTTTTTTCCCCAGTGAGGAAAATGCTGTGCCTTACAAATTCCAAAATCAGATATGTGGTTCATGTTAAGGCAGAACTACAAACTCATACATTTTCATGATTGTAGACGTTCACACTATAAAGATGCTTTTCTTTTTAAATAAGTGATGAGAATGCTTCTTAAATAAATGAATGATAAATAATTGCTTCTTGGAAGTGTTTTTTTCTTTTGAATGTGTTTTGAAATATAAACCATGCTTTGGAGAAAGAAAACTGATTGGTGTCTACCAGCAGTTTGTCATTTTTTTAAACATTATAATCAGTATTTGGGTTTTAAGAAATAATGAAAGATTACTGACTTAAAATCTGCCAAGTCACGTTTGTTGTAGTTCTTTATTAATAGCCTACTAAGTTTTTTCATTTAGGAAATTAGTCCTTTACACTAGGGAATCTGTAATGTCCTTTGCAGTTTTTAAAATGTAAATCATACTTCTGAAGGCTCCCTGGAAACTCAGCAACTGTTTATTATAGCATGGCTACTGTGAAACTTGTGCTCAAATTCAAAATATCTGCCTTACGTGATATTTTTACACCTTAATCATAAATTGAATAATATATATTAGTGTATGTGCATGTATGCCATCTAAGACTCCACACATAATGTGTAGTGTGTTTAGACTTAATTGTTCAATATTTGAGAAATAATGCAAGGTTTACTTTTAATGGGAGTCTAGTTTCTAATAGATTCTTTAATGTAGGTTTTAAGGAGCCAGGATTCTCTGAAAAGTCAAGGTCCTTGAGAAAGGTGAATTCCACACTGGTTGATCATGTGTGCCACAAGTTTACTTTTATGTGTGTCCACGTCTCACTGTGCTTTCTAACATTACAGGTTAATTTTTTCAAGGAATTTTGTGCATTTTCTCAGACATTACAACCTCAAAACAGGGATGCATTTTTCAAAACTTTGGCAAAGTTGGGGATTCTTCCTGCTCTTGAAATTGTAATGGTAACTATACAGCTTTTTTTCATGTTTTTTAAATTGTGAATTTGTAATAGATTAATATTAAGGATAGAAAGTATTATAGTAATGCATATTGAATTTTATAATTTAAGATATGATCACTTGATAGTGAATTACTACAAGAGTATTTTCAGTCTTCAGGTTTTTATTAACTTAAATTTGTAATGTTAGTATGTAATCACTTGATATAGTGTGGCTTCAGGTAAATGAAAATCCCACGTTATTACAAAATTATTTTCTCTTCTGTAACAATATTAAGTGTGTTACATAAAAACTTAACAAAATATCTTTCCTTTTTAAGCATTGAGTGGATTGAGGGCAAACTGAACCAAAGAGCCTCATGCTACAATATGAGGTTAAGGCAGTGGTTCTCATATTTTTGTTTATGAATTTTATCCATTGGCATTTATTATATGAAAAATAAAAACCGAGAAATTTTTCAAGTATTTAATTGATTTTAAAATAATAACCCATATGTGTTAACATAAATGATATAACTGTTAGGAAAAAATAATTTTTCCAAAACAAAAATATTTCATGAGAAGAGTGGCATTGTTTAACTTTTTTTGCCAATCCCTTTAATGTCTGGTTTAATAGCTAGAGTCTCATAGCAGCTTCTGTGTTTTAATTTGTTGTGATATCACATGTCTTATAGCCTCTGGAGAAACCCACTATACTTGTGATAGAATGAAAGTGAAAAAGGCTAATAATGCCTTAGTATTATTTGTTATTATGAAACTAGTTTTATTCTCATACATTTCCTGAAAAGTCTTAGACCCCTCACCAGGATCTCTGGACTACACATTGAGAGATCTACGAAGTTAAGGGAATGTTTTCAGAATCACCTGGAGATTTTGTAACTTACAAATCATGTATCCTTCATGTGTTGAAGGGAAAAAAGCATTCAGGATCACTACCTTAGAAAACTAAGTTGTGGAAAAGAGTAAAAATACCCAAAATGTTTTTAGAAGCATCCCCTATTAGGAGAGTCATTAAAGAGAGAAACAGTTATTAAGGTGTAAGTAACTGGCAAATCCAGGACCAAAGACAGATTCTGGAAGGTTTTGAAGTTTTAACTAGGAGACATGTTCACATTTTTGCATATAATTAAATCAAGAACTCTTCCCTCCACTCCCACCATGCCGCCCCCCCCCAAAAAAAAAAAAACTTTGTTACTGCATTTGTAAGTCATTGCTTTATAATCCTGCACTGATTCTTATATTTAAGTTCTCTGAATATTTATCTTTGTGCTAGTAAAAATCTGACTGAAAGTAATCATTGAGCTGCCTAAAAGTTTTTAATATTTGTGAATGCAAAGGAAGGAAAGAATGGAGAGGGTATATATTTTGATTCTAGTGCAATTAAATCCAAAAAGTTAGAGGTGTACATAAATTTGGAAAAGACAAGGAAAACACAAGCATAACTTTTGTTAACAGTCTCTAAGTAACCTCTTTTTCCTTTTATCAGGGCATGGATGATTTACAAGTCAGATCAGCTGCTACAGATATATTTTCTTATCTAGTAGAATTTAGTCCATCCATGGTCCGAGAATTTGTAATGCAAGAAGCCCAGCAGAGTGACGATGTAAGTAATAATGCTCTGGTTCTGTGTGAATTACCTGTCGAGTAGCGTTTGCAAATTATCAAGAGAAAAGGCGTAGTCATAATCTTAATCTATTATGAAGCAAAATAATAGATTTCTGATCATTTGTGACTTTGGCAAGCCCAGAATATGTGCCAGTTGATTTGTATTGTATTCAACTGGCAATTGGATTGATTGTAACAAAAAAAACCCAAAAAACAGTGTTGAGATAGATTATCATAGAAGCATATTCTTCCATGTTTGGTCTTTTAGAAAGTTCCAAATGCTAATGAAATATAATTTCAAGCCCATAGGTCTGGCACTTATCTAGTATAACTAAGATGTTGACTTTCACTTGTTCAAATGTGTATTTTTTATTTTATTTTATTTTATTTTTCTTAGTGGGATGAAAGTTTAAAAATGAGACCAGTGTTGCGGTTTCCCACTATAGAAATATTTACACTTTCCCCTTAAACTAATTTTAAGACCAAATGAACATATAACAGTAACTTAGAGTACTCTTTCTTATATTAAATATATTTTAGTGTTAAGTAGAAAATAACTAAAATATAATTGTGTCCCTTCTTAAAGGTTTTGAATCCCAATGTTAATTTTATCCTTGTGTGAGTTACTAAAGTGAATAAAACTTTAGTTGTTTTATATTTAATCTCTTAACTTAGATTTTTATATCTATCTTTGATAGATACTGCCAATGTTGGTTTTTTTGTTTGTTTGTTTGTTTGTTTTTTAGCTGAGCCATCCTGCCACCTTTTGGCAGCTCAGCGGCAGCTCAGCTCGGGCCAGGCATCGAACCGCTGTTGCTCAGAGCTCAAACTCTTGAGCGAGCTCTTAACCAACTGAGACACTGGGCTGGCCCTTCCAATGTTTTTTAAAAACAGTTTTATTAAGAATCAGTTTGGGCTTATGGTATAGTTTAGGCATTAGAAAGAAATAGAAGAAATAATTTGTTTTAAGTATATTTTAAGGTTTTTTTTAAACCCCAAAAATGCTAAATCTGACTTTAAAGAAATAAGTACCTAGTTTGTCTCTCTGTTGACATTCTGTTAGTGCCACCCTTTACAAAAGATAATTTCAAAATTAACACTCAGTGTTCTATCCTTAGTGATGTGTGTGATTAAAGCATTCATCATAAAATCTCTCAGACCATGAGAAGAGTAAGCTATTAACATTAAGAATTCTTAACTTTTAAGGCTTTTATTTCTGTTTTCATTAGAAATGTTTTATTTTTACATTTAATTGATGCATGAAACTTAAAGAAGTTACTGATTTTTAACTATAAGAAGTCCCTTTCTTAATTTCTTTTTTTCTTACAATAACAGTCTTCAAGGCCTTTCATTTTCCTGAATTTTTTGGTATAGAATCTAACAATTCTGTAATTTAAAGTTTTTTGTTGCCTTAAAATAATTTTTAGTCCACAAAAGTGGATAATTACAATTTGTTTAAGTTTCAATATTAAGGATCCTATATGCTAAATTCTGCTATATTGGGTTGGTGGCAACTTTAAAAAAAAAAAAAAGAAAGAACTTACATGTGTAGTCATTGGGCAGATGAAATTTTGATGTCCCTTTAAAATAAATGCACAGCATTCAAACTTTTCTTTCTAATACTGTGGAACAGATTTGGTTTTAGGAACATGGATTAAGATATAACATATGTGTTGAGACACAAGGAAATACTAACATTTTTTACTATAGTCATTATTTCTAACCAAGCTGGAAGGGTAGATTTTGCAGCAATTGCTGTCTTTTTGTTATGCCACAGATTTCATATTTTTATACTATTGGCCTTTGAAATATCCAGTAAAACTTATTTTAGAATCTAACTGGATAAGTAATACAGCTATTACTGAACTACTTATTTTGGCAAGTATTTTCAGTGTATACTTCAGTGTTCACTTAGAAATAAATTCATAGGTTGATTTTTTTTTTAGCTATAATAGCATTAGGGTTATTTTATTTATTTAAGTGTAGTTGGTTGGAGTTACTTTTTTTAAGAGTCCATATTTTTATTTTTAAAGGACTTTTAAAAATAATTTTAACCCCCCATCAGGCGCAATTGATCTCACAGATTCATTGCACACAAAGATACCGCAATGAAATATGTCTTTACTGTACTAAGTCACAAACATGAGTGGCAGTAGGTTACGGTAGAGGAAGAAGATATGGAAGCGATGAGTCATGATTCGTAAGTTAACTTAGATATTTGAAAATTTGTATGCAGTGAATCTGTAAGATCAGTTGCACGCGACAGAGGGTTAAATATTTCATACTAAAATATTTATAAAATTATATATATGGAATTTGCTCCAAAATAATTCTGGAAAGTGAAATTTGTCATAATAAGAGATCGAAGAGCAAGGTTACTGGGCGGGATGGTGGGTCTGGTTTGCTCCATGGACCGCTCTGCTGGCTGGTGCTTTTTTATCAGGGCAAGCTGTGTTCCATGGCAGAGCTTCCATTATTTGCATTGGATTTTGATAAACAAGATCTTTTAAAGGAATGTCAAAAAAAAGTTTCTCAGAAGAATGTTGGAAATTACTTTTTTTTTTTAATTTAATATATATTTTATTTTCTAGTTGGATTCTTCAGCCTTTTTTTTTTTTTAAAGATTTTCATTGGGGAATGAAGGGAAGGGGAACAGACAAGTTGCTATCCTTTTGTTCTTCAGTCTAGTTGTGGAGGACGCTGCTTCACTGGCCCAAGTTGGCACCATCATTGTGCT
>NW_017731952.1:933918-993098 GCF_001890085.2 Hipposideros armiger
TTTGTTCTTCAATTTAGTTGTGGAGGATGTTGCTTCACTGGCCCAAGTTGGCACCATCATTGCGCTCTTCCCGGGCGAGGCACATCAGTCACTGGCTTCTGGACGGCCGCTCACGTTGGCTGCTGGCTACATAGGGTAGCCCATGGCAACCCACTGCTGCAGGGGCGGCAGCCTACGCCATCGCCGTCGCCTCACAGCAGCCCAGCTCCAGGTTGAGCTGTTTATCAGCATCTTAGCTGTGGAGGGCAGTGTCACTGGCCCTCATGTAGGATCCGAACTGGGGCCCTGCTGCTCAGAGCTGGCGTCCCAAGCCAGCTCTTAACCAATGCTCCACTCGGCCGGCCCTACTTTGACATTTTAAAAGTTATATTCCATAACCATTTTGAAATGCTGGGCAAAATTTTTTAAAAATCCTACATGAAGTTATTTGCATTTATACACTGTTAATTGGGCATTTTGAAATTCGATAAAACATAATATGGTTGACATTTGCTAACATTTTAGTGTTAATTTTTACTCTACTGTAAAGTTTTTTATATGATGTACACACCCTAATTTATTTTTGTGTCTTAGTGTTGATTTACAAATTTATTACAGGAATCCTGAGCCAGGAACACAGTCAGGTTTCAGGCCAGTTTGATACTGGCTATTCTTAATTCTCACATGAGCGTAGGACTGATGACTAAATGTTACGTCAGTAGGACTGTGCTGTCTGTGGAACTTAATAAATTAATCATTTTCTTCAGACTTGAAGGAGAGTGATAAATAAAATTTGTAGTTATAGGATATTGATGTACAGCTTAAGGGTTAAATGTTTTTATAAATCAATTGTGAATAATGAATTATTAAATTAAATATTGACTTCAGTATATAACTACAAAAATAAAAACACATTCTCCAGCTTAAAAAAAAAACAGAAATTTGTCATAATAAGAAGTTAAAAAAATACATAAATTAATCTCTATGGATTGGTTGTTTAATACTTTGTATTCAACATATCACATTTTATTTCTTAAAGTTGCATCAGATATTTTTCAACTTTTTATTTTGAACTAAATGCCATAGCATTATTCTGAAGAAAGCTCACTGGCTGATACCTTTTTGTAATATCTGAACACTTTATATGAGGTATACTTGACTGAACACACCAGAGTAAGAAACCGCAGCAAATTAATGTAGAATCAGTCTACTGTATTCCCTCTAATTGAAATATGGTTTGGGTCTGGATTTATAAATGTAATGTGAATTTTATTTCATAATTCCCCTTTGAAAAAATTTTGTTGTGTCTCTATTGCCATGATAGAATTGATTTATGGGTGTTCAAACTTTGAAACATTTTAGAGGGTAGGATTCTTATTTTAAGCAGTTAAGTTGCTTTTGACACAGTTTTGTTGGTTTTTTATGGCATTTAAGTTCACAAACAACTTCACAGGGAATATTATTTTTGGGTAACACAGTATATTAAGTTTGGGAAGGGCTAGCAAAACAAAATAATAATAAAAAGTGCTTTAGACTGAAACTATTACTTTCCAGAATTCTCCCAACTTAAGATATTTATTTTCATTCCACAGAGTTCCCTTATTTCATCTCCTTCAGTTACAACCTTTCTTCCCCCAATAATAAACATATTTTTAAATCCACTGAATTGATATCAAAACTTTTTTCTTTGATATGAACAGTCACTTTGTATCCTAATTTAATGCACAAGATTTCTACTTTAAAAATACAAGCAGGAGACAAATTTTGTTTCTGCAAGCCGCCTTGTAGCTCTTTATATTAAGACCCAACAGCATGTTACTAATATAACAATAAATCTATTGGCATTGAATCATTATATAACACAATGTGCATCCTCTCACCTCCTGTGGAGAGTTTTGTACTGCGTTATTTTTCTGAGTTTTTTGATAGTAAGGATTTTCTAGTTAGAAGCTGAGATAAGCTATGTTTTGGGATTGATCGCATGATGTGTGATCTTGCTTGTTTAGTCAACTTCTAAATTCATACCTGACACGGAAACCTAGAATGAGAATCTTTTAGAAGCTCCAGTGAACAAGAATCGCTAGTCAATAGTTTTGTTTTCCATTTCCCTATATTGATGGTATTGTAAGCTGTGGCATGCTCTGTCTTTTTTTTTTTTTTGTGGGGTGGGGGGTTCACTCTAGTATTTTTATAGAAATTTGGGAAACATTAGAAAAAAGTTTAAGTTTATCTGTTCTTTGGGGGTTTTTTCTTTGTGATTTTGATTTTGTTCTTTCAGCTGGTGTATTTATCTTATATCCAAACCAGGTCTAACAGAAACATTTTCTTTCAGGATATCCTTCTTATTAATGTAGTAATTGAACAAATGATCTGTGATACTGATCCTGAGCTAGGAGGTGCTGTTCAATTAATGGGACTTCTTCGTACTCTAATTGATCCAGAGAACATGCTGGCTACAACTAATGTAAGAAATTACTCTGAAATAATAAACAGTTTTATCTCATCAGTTTTAGATTATTTTATATGTAATAATTATATATAAATATATAAATTATATATAAATATAAGATTTTTGAAAATCTGCAATTTTGAAAAGCAGTAAATAAATACGTATTTATACGCTTGGTATTCAAGTAGCATTGTATTCCTGTAGCAGTAAATTGGGGCAAAATATTGGGTTGTCAGAAAAGTCATGACCTATTTTTTCTGTTTTTCGTTGCAAAAATGCGTCATGACTTTTCCGACAACCCAATACAATATTGTAATTTGTTAAGATCTTAGTGAAATGTTAGCACTTCTATTTAGGGCCTTTGTGTGTTAACCGTCTTAAAAATTAACATACAATAACGTGAATTATACTGAAATATAAAGGTAACAATGATTAACATTGTAAATTTTTTGTGTTTTATATCATAAAAAAAGAAAATACATACTGAATGATCTCAACTTCAAAGTAAAAGGAGTCATAAAAAAAAGGATTTAAGAATTTATTCCAGAATATTAATAGTGATTATCTCAAAATAATGGACAATTTTTCCTTTATAAAATTTCCTTATATTTAGAGAACATGTATATTATTTTTAAGTCATTGCAAGTTTATGGTACCAGTTGTGTAAAAAACAGTAGCCCAGAAAATCAAAAAGTATTATTTTCCAAATTTTCAAGTAATAGATTTGAAAAAAATTTTAAATAGATCTAAATTCTATCCTGTTTCTAGTGGCTTCATGAATCAATTTGGTGGTTTTTCAAATTCCCTTATTGTGAAATCTGGGATTACAAATTTTAAGGAGTTACCGTAAGTTTCTCTCACATTGCTTGATAGAGTATAAGCCTATTTGGAAAAAAAGTGTTCTGAATAATTTTCTTCAGAAAAACTTTTTATAATACTATCTTCTTTCATTTTTAAATTGAATTTGTAATGTGAAATAGATTGATTTTTAAATTCTGCAGAAATAAGATTAAGGTGAATATAACTAATTTTTTATTCTTTCACAGTATCTTAAGTATGTTGTTTGTGTATGACCCACACTGCTAATTCTTAAATATGTTTTATTAATTATAAAGATAATAAAGTATTTTTTGAATTCTGTATGTTTCAGAAAACTGAAAAAAGTGAATTTTTAAATTTCTTCTACAACCATTGTATGCATGTCCTCACAGCACCACTTTTGACGAATACTTCAGAAGACAAATGTGAAAAGGGTAGGGTATCTTACTTATCTGCTTATGATTTCTGTTTTTAAAGAGTAAAATAAGCATTAAAACTAACATACTGTTTACTTGGTGCTTTATATGACAAGGAAATTACTACTGAAATTTAAACTGCAATATAAAATGATTTTCCTTGTTTCTGATTGACTGTGTTAGAGAATGGTATAGAAAATGTGGCAAAAAGTAGTAAACCTTGAGGAAGAGAGATATAAACACGTAGTAGAAGAAGATTGTTCCCAAAGTTGTTAAAGTTGATATCTGCAGTGAGTAACAGCACACAGTATATTGTCTACTTTAGAAAATCCAAGGATACCATCATTTTGGAGAACAATTTGGGAATATAGTAAAAGTTCTCCAATTTCACAACATAAGGATCAGAAATGGATGGGGTTAATCAAAAGTTGGTTAAAGCAGAGAACAGTTAAAAAAAAATAAGCTCTTTATAAGCATTTACTCTAAGCGCTGACTCATTTGCTGATATTTTGTACAGGGTCAAGGCTTTTTATTTTTAACATGTGTTTTTTGTTTTATATACACATTATCTTTCTTGTGTAAACTGTACCCTTAATTCATCTGCTACAATTTCTGGTTTCAGTCTATTAACATGGAGTGAAAACCTAAAGATATTTTAAAAGCAATCTGAATACAGAATTCTATAATGGTTTTATGTACTTCCCATTAAGTAGTCAGTTGTGTATATCTGATTTGGCAACAATTTTTTTATTGATTCTGTATTATGTAATATATACTGTATTTCATTAGTCCGCAATATTTAAATGGAATCATACTATCAAATATAACTAGCATAAACAAAGCATTGACTCTGATCAGAATACAACCCAACTTGTGAAATGAGATATATGTGGGACATACTCTCTGAGACTTGTTGAGTAAGTTAAGAGGAGATCAGTAAAGAGTATGTTTACTAATCTAATAAAGTTCTAGATGGGCACACCTGCACAATACCATCAGTTCCATTTCTGAGTATATATCCTTGGGAACATTTATGCATATGCATGACAGGTACAAGAATGTTGCATTGTTCATGGTAGGAAAAAAGTGTCATATATTTGTGTAATGGAATACTATATAGCAGTTAAATAATCGAATTTTGATTTAGCATCTGACTAGTTCTTAAAAATAGAAAGTTGAATGGGTAAAACACATCACAGAATGTTTTACTTGTAACTTAAAATGAATACATTTTTAACGTTAATTTTAAAATAAAACACTTCCAGCGTACAGAAATGTTTAGATAATAGTATAACAGTCACCCATATACTTCCTATTGGCTCTCTCAAAACTAACTTACCATAGTTTTTCAGATTTATTATTTTTTTTTAAGAAAATTACATATGCTATTGGAGTTTCCTATGTACCCCACATTCTCATTCCACACCACCCACCCCCGTCCCTCAAGGAATGCTGAATTTGGAAAACAAACGCTATGTTTGTTTATATTATTATGACATATATAATGTATTATTTTTTGTTTTCAAACTTGATATTCATTGACTTCCATTACTCTGCAATTTTTTTCTTTTTACCTACTGCTTTTTTTGAGATGTGTCCATATTTATACCGAGAGTTCTTATTTATTTTTAACTCTTGTGTAGCATTCTCTTATATGAGTATGCTATAATTTAGCCATTCTGCTTCTAATGTACATTTAAATTTGTTTCTAGCTTTTTGCTATTACAAACAGTGCTCCGATTTACATTCTTGTGTTTCCCTATACACATGTGCTCTAAGATAAGATGTGTGCTGAGAAATTGGAGTTTACTTATAATGTTCCATTTATTTTTTTTAATTCAAAGAGCAATTCACCTATTCACATGTGTTATTCTGGAAATTAAGAAATTCCTATATACAGAGATATATCCTAATTGTGAGAGGATAAAAGAAGGTATATCAGTCTTATCTCTGGTTGTAGTCTCCCTCTTTTATCAGAATATTTATAATATTGTCTTTTAATAATTCCTCATCTGCACCCAATTCTATAAAAGATTGCAAGTAGAGATATAATATTTGACTGAAACAACTAATTTTTAATGGCTATTATGCAAGTAAAATGAGACTATGATGAAAGATATACTTTGTATATTGTAGTGCTAGGGAAATGTGAGATATTATTCCTGAAGTAACTGATTTTTTAATTTTTTTATTAGATAATATAGTTGGATCCAATAAAAACAGCACGATTTGTCCCGGTAAGTATCAATTCTTATTTTTTAACTAATGCAAATTAGAATTTTTTCCTATTTCAAGTATAATGCATTTGTACAAGGCTAAGAAAGGTATATTTTCAACAAAAACAAAATCAAAAAAACATTTATTTTTCTTTATTATAAAGAAAAAATTCCACTTTCTCCAATATAAAAGATGGGAAACCATTTGTAATTTTATTTTGGGTTTTTCCTATAAATTTAAAACTTGTTTTCTGACTTTTTAAGAAGATGTCTGAACATTGAGGATTTAGTTTGTTCTTATTTTTGAAATCTAGTCAACTAAGGCCAATTAGGAACTCTAGTGTTCATGACAGCTTTATGTTTAAGTATTGTTTATGAGTCTGAGTGTAAATACTGTTGCTTTTACATGTAGCATGCATACCAGCCATGAGCCTGTAGTATGGAAAATGTGCGTGTGTGTACCTAGCATCCTTCTCTACCACACTCATAAAAGTTCTAGGAGAACCAGTTTCAAACAAGAAGACAGTTCAGTTATTGGGTTAATTAGAGATATGAGTAATTTTATGTCCAAATTTGGGAAAATGAAAGCAAGACATTTAATTAATCCTGTAGATCATTGTTATAAAATCCTTTGTAAATAAAATTTGGGAATTGAGAAATTAAAAGAATTTGTTTTTAATGGTAAGGGACTAGTTCAAATATTGGTTGTGATGTTGGCTGTTACACAAATTGGTCTGGAGCAAGTAAAACTGTTTATTTGCATTTAAAGTATAAAAGATCTTTGAAATACCAAAATTATATTTTATATGTTTAATCATTGTTTTATTGAAAAGAATGTTAATTTATTTATGATAACATATTTGCACAAAATTGTGTAATCTTGAAAAAGAAAACGTTGGATTAGATGATGTCAATTATTTTTTCTATTCAATAAGACTGTGATTCCAAAATTTGCTCACAGTTTTAATATTTCTTTGTCTAAAGCATTTTTAATGGTGTGGGTAATTACCTATATAAATTCTTGACATTATTCAATTTTGATGTTCAGGAAGCAGTTTGAAATCATTTCATGAATGCATAAACCAAAGCCTCTTGAGGAAGAAAATCTAGTGTATTTCAATAGGCCTCTCAGGGATATCATGGTTTGATGTTAAAATAATTTTGATGTAATCTTTTTTATTTGATCTTCAAGTAGCCAAAAATGTCCTTTCCTTAAAGATGTCTTTTAAGAAAGCATATTAATTTTTCTTGGGAAATTTGTGTTATATCACTTTAGGCAAAAAGTTTGAGGTACTTCCTCTTTATGGTGGACCTTTTTATAGATTTATTAATAATAATAATGAAAGCATGTATTAAGGAAACATTACGAAGAAAATCTCAATGCATTGAGGGTTTTATTATCATGTTTGTAGATGTCCATTGAGGGTTTTTTCCTCTTAACATTATTAAATATTTTATATAAGAGCCCTAGAAAAGTATCTATTTAGTAGGTAATGAAAAAGTAAAAATCTGTAGCTTCTTTAATTGATACAAAAAGGAGGAAATACAGTTTTACTTTTGCTCTAAAATATAGAACGCAAGCTTATTCTCTTTATTTGGATGTATTGCATATTTATTCTATTTTCATGTGATGACTTTCTTTGTAGATAATTATCAAACAGCACAGCTGCTTGCCTTAATTTTAGAGCTACTCACATTTTGTGTGGAACATCACACATATCACATAAAAAACTATATTATGAACAAGGACTTGCTAAGAAGAGTCTTGGTCTTGATGAATTCAAAGCACACTTTCCTGGCCTTGTGTAAGTAACAATTTAAGTGAACAGTCTTATAAAATGTTTTAAGGAACAACATTTATAACAGAGATAAAACCCAAAGTAACCCATGTGAATTTATTTATTTTAAGCAGTATATATGTTAGTAAAGAGATGATTGTGAGAAGTACTTGTTTTTTATTTAAAGGATAAGAGTAATAGATCATAGTGCTTACGAACCCTCAGTTGCTCACATTTAGATTCAGTTAGCTTAACTGAGATGATACCATGTGCAATGACAACATTTCACTAAGAGAACCAGTTCTGCTCTCTTTTACATCTGCTCATCAAACTCATTTAGTAATGACTATATTTTTGAGATATATTTTTGTGTAACACAGGTTATTTATTGAGCTTGTGGAATATTTGCTCTAGTGTTGATTTTTAACATTCATTGTTGACTTTCCTTTCCTCTTCGTAATTTCACCTGAAAATAGAGATAAATAAGCCTCCTTCTCCTTCCAAATAAAAAGAGCTCTGTGGGTTTTTTCTGAGCATAAAAATTATAGTTAAAATTTCAGCATTTGACTTCATGTGTTAGGAAAAAGTTAATCTCCCTAAGAATAAAGGTTAATCTCCCTACTACTTCCTTTATTTTTAAGGTTTTAAAGTAGCCACTGTTAACTGCCTGTACTATTTCTTTTCCATTCCTTTTCCATACTTGTACAAATTACATGAACATGTTTATACGTACAGTTTTTTTGTTTTAGTTTTACAAAAACAGGATTATACTAGCATACTTCTCAGTTTCTTAATGTTACTCTAAGTCATTGGATGTGATGTGAACCAGGTTTTTTTTCCTAAACGTAGTTGAGTGACATTTCCTAGAGTGGTTCTTCCACAATTTATTTCACCATTCTCTAATACATGGATTACAAGATTGGTTTGGTGTTTTGCCTCTCCAAACAATACTGTAGTAAACAGCCTAGGACATAAATCTTTTAAGTACTGGTTTATTTATTTCCATAGGACAGAACCCCAATAATGGACAACAAAATGTTTATATATTGTTAATATATCTTTTTAAATTATCATGCTGATAATGGAAAATGTATTCCATTTGTGTTTTAATTTACATTTTCCTTGACAACATTGTTTTGTATTTTAGTGCTTTTGCATTTTCCCTGTTGCAAATTGCCTATTTTTTTCTTAGATCTCTTCTTATATTAGAGATACTAACAATTTATCACATTTGGGGATAAAAATGTCTCAGTTTCATTTGTCTTTTCTTTTTGCCTTTATTTATGGTATTGTTTTCCATATGACTATTTTAAAATTCTTATGGCTCTTTTCTTTTTATGGCTTTTGAATTTTTGTCTTGCTTAGGAAAGTTTCTTATGTCCTAAGATTATATAAATATTCTCAATTTTCTGATATTTTTATTTCACTTTTTACATTTGTATATGTAATTCATTTATATATGTAATACATCCAAAATGTTTTTGCGTATAGTTTGAAGTGAGAGTATAGTTTTGTTCTCTTCTAGATAGCCAGTTGTGCCAACACCTTTATTAAATAAACTATTTTCTTTACTGAATTAAAATATCACTTTTGTTAAATAGTAAGTTACCATGTATACTTGTATCTTGTTTCTGCACTTTTATTTCACTAGATGAAATAAATGGGAATGTTTATTCTTATGCCATTATAGTATCTCTGCTGTAAAGTTTAATATCTGCCAAGTCCGCCCATCACTTTTTCATAATTTTCTTGGTTCTTTGACATTTCTTCTTTAGAATAACTTTAAAAAATATTTTATCCAGTTCATTCTGATTGAATTTACATTTAATTTTTATATTAATTTTGGAAGGGTTGTTCTCATGATAGATTTTCTATATCTGGCTTTCTATAAATAGGCCTTTTTGATGACTAAAGAGTAGTTCCATTTATATAGATGGCTATATCATAATTGAATGAATCTCTAGTATTTAAATATTTATATTGTTTCAAGATTTCCATTATTATAAGCAGTGCTGTTTTAACTGTAACTTTGTGTCAGTTCATTCACCAGCAGTGTATGAGAGTGCCCATTTGCTCACATCTTTGCCAACTTCAGTTTTTTTAATCTTAAGTAAACTATTTATATTTCTTATCCCACACAAAAGATGATGTTACAAGTCTAGAACTTCTCTCCACATGTGTTTAGTGTTGCAGTTATCAAATGTAAAAGATATCAAAATATTTTACAAGTCTAGAACTTCTCTGCATATGTGTTTAGTGTTGCAGTTATCAAATATTTTTACCTTATGTATCCTGTTTCTGTTTTATTCTCAGATAATATTTAGAGCCTCTTTCAATAGTCACAACTTCTTTTTTTAATGACTTCCATTCATGAACAGAGGGTGAAATGACAGACAACTTATAAAATTGGAAACCTTCTATTTTGAAAGATTTGGCTAGTGGTATCAATAGAATAAATTAAATTGGAGCAAAGTTACAAGTTAAAGGATCTCAACAAACATAAAAATAGGGATTAAAATTAGCCTTTGGTGTTCCATAAAAATTTTAGCAGTAACATTGCTAAATTTGTTTAGCTTTTTTAGCTAGAGAAAACACTGGTTGAAAGGAAATTTTCAGTATTCTAAAATATGAAGCCAAATTACACTGTTTATTTGTTACTCTATTCTCTTTTACAAATACAGTCTGATCTGCCACAGTACATGTTTACCTAAGGCAAAATAGTTCCTAAACAATTGGCGAACAAGAGAATGTTATAATGTGGAGGTAGTGTTGGTTCACAAATGATTTTTCCAAGGCAAATGGAACTAAAATAGTAGGAGTGGAACTATAGCCTTCATCAGAAAAGTAAAAACCCTTTAACTCTCCTGTTAAACTGGCAGCAGGAGCCCCACTGGCTGTGTTTTCAGAATTTTAAAAGCAGCACCTGCCTCCTAAGCTCCCTCCCCAGAAAGGAAAGGCAGCCTTGGTGCTTGGCAGGTTGTACCACTCCTGTGCTACCTTAATGACAGCACCGACTAATTTGAGCTGCCTTCACTACATTGTCTCCATGTCCACCAGCATTGCTCTGAGCACTGCCGACATTTGCGTTCTGTGGTTTTTGTGTATTTTTTAATCTTTGCCATGGAACTACCTGCCTAGGTAGTTTATCTTCCAGTTAACAATTACTGGGTTTTTGTTTTTTGTTTTTGTTTTTTCAGCTCTGGCTACAAAAGTTGTACAGGTTTTAAGTTGTCAACTACTTACCTCAAAACCCACAAAGTTCTGCTTTTTATTCTAAAAGAACATACACATTGCTTTATGTAAAAATACTTGTATAATAATGAATATTAGTAAGATGGTTGACGCATCCCCTGTGTTATTTTTAATTAGGTGCTCTTCGTTTTATGAGGCGGATAATTGGCCTTAAAGATGAATTTTATAATCGTTACATCACCAAGGGAAATCTTTTTGAGCCAGTTATAAATGCTCTTCTGGATAATGGAACTCGGTACAATCTGTTGAATTCAGCTGTTATTGAGTTATTTGAATTTATAAGAGTGGTAAGTTTATATTAAAAGATTCTTAATAAAGTAAAATAATTATGTTTAGTAATGTTAATACTTTAAATTGTGAAATTTAGTATAGTCTTTTAACCCATATTTACTCTATAGTCTTCTCAGTTCCTTTTTTATGGGCCAAATGTTTCAGGTTCATGTTTGGCATATTTGGGCATTTCAGTCCAGCATGCCATTCATGTGATCTCTTTGATCAATTATAGGGTAGTGATAAAAATAAATAGAAAGGTTGAAAAATAATTGCTTTGGTAGACATTGATAGAAGATGCATAAAAATAGGATGTTATCCTGGAATTTTAAGCTGAAGAGATGAGGGAGTTAGATGGACTACTCCAGCTGCCTTATTTTACAGAAGAGGGACTTCAGATGCCCAAAGTGATTAAGTGACCTGTTCAAGAGCATCCTTTTGGGCCCACCGAGTGGCTGTTGGTTAAGAGCTGGCTTGGGACACCAGAGGGCCCCGATTCGGATCCTACATATAAGGGCCAGTGACACTGCCCTCTACAGCTAAGATGCTGAACAACAGCTCAACCTGGAGCTGTTGCTGGCGACTGCATAGGCTGCAGCCCCTGCTGCAGTGGGTTGCCATGGGCTACCGTGTGTAGCCAGCAGCCAGCGTGAGCGGCCAGCAGCCGCAGTGAGCGGCCGTCCAGAAGCCGGCGACTGATCTGCCTCTCCTAGGAAGAGCGCAATGATGGTACCAACTTGGGCCAGTGAAGCAACATCCTCCACAACTAGACTGAAGAACAAAAAAACTACGGCAACTTGTCTGTTCCCCTTCCCCCAAATCCCCCAGCGCTGTTCCCATCCCCCAATTCCCCAATAAAAATCTTTAAAAAAAAAAAAAAGGAGCATCCTTTTGGTTAGAAGCACAGTCAGGGTTTGAAGATATGTTACAGCTCAGTTTTGGGCAACAAATGACTTGTCATACAAAGATCTGAAGAGAGCTCTATGTGAATGGCAGGGATAAGACAGATAACTATAGAACTGGTACAAAAATTTGCCCTCTTCTACACACTGAAATTATTCTACCAGAAAAAATAGCCACATGGTTAGAAAGGACTTGAAAGAACAAAGTCAAAGCTAGAAATTCATTCTCTGGTTTTGTTTCTTATAAATCAGATTTCTTCTGATGGCATGATATTCTCACATGAAGATTATTTGAGTGACTAGATTGTTTTTCTAATAGTGGTCACTTGCCAAGGGTATGACATTCAAAAGGATAAAGAGGATAGAAGTACTTACTGTCGTTAGCCTTAGAAAAGAGGAACATAGTTAACTAGCTCAAGCTCACCACGTATCTGAACCCAGAGTCACAGCACTGCTCTGATCAATCAGAGATTAACTTTTATATTTTATTCCTTTAAAATTTTTGGTGAGATACTGATAAATTGTAGGGTTCACAAACCCATCCTTATTCCTGTGATTGAATTTGTTTTTCTGAAAATAATTCTGAATGGTTTGATAAATGTACATTGAATCCCAAAACTTCACTCATCTTTTTATTGAGTTGTACAACACAGAACCATTTTGCCTAGGTTTCAGATTTTCCTTCTTTGCATGTTTTTTCATTGAGATGTCCAGTGGAACTCATTTAAAGATAATGCAACCAGATTATGGTGGATATTTTAAAGTGGCCTCTATATTTTTTACTATTATAATATTGAAGTTCTGAATCACAACTTTAATTATTTGTAATAATGAGCCTGCTTTGTATCCATGCATTTGCAATGATCATTTAGAATGGTTCATTTAGAATTAGAAATTATTACTGTCAGTTTATTTCATAAAGATACCATTGGAAGACTGTGGGAATAAGCAAGTTAATAGTTTTCAAGTTAATAGTTTATCCGATCTGTATATGTGTAAGTGCTTTTTAAATTGTAAAGTGCTACGTAAGCACAGAAAATAACCAGAAGACAAACTAAATCCATTTACTTCTGAAATGTTCTATATAATCCCCTAAAAGAGCTCCAGTGAATTGCTTTTCTTTTTTTCCAAGTTTTCTGTAGAGCCCTGGCTCATGTATAAAGAAACTGGGACATTTATTTTTGGGAGATGATTTTGAAAAACTTTTTGATCAGTTTTGGAATTATAAAAAAAAAAATTTAAGTTTTTCTCCTAATGAGTATTGTATTATATTTGAAATCTAAATTTTGTGTTTACACAGGAAGATATCAAATCTCTTACGACACATATAGTTGAAAACTTTTATAAAGCACTTGAATCAATTGAATATGTTCAGACATTCAAAGGATTGAAGACTAAATATGAACAAGAGAAAGACAAACAAAATCAGAAACTGAACAGGTATTGTTTCACTATATTGCATTTATAGCCTATAAATTTATATGCAAAATTGTCTATCGTTTGGATCTTATATATGAAATTTACCCAGGCATTTTCTTTCCATCATTAAATAGTATGGGGTTATATGTAGGAGGGTGGGATATCCTCCCTACCTGGAATCTTTTATATGAAAAATGACTGTTCCATATTGTAACTCAAAATAAATTTCTAGTTTAGGTTATAACATCCTCACATATTTTAGTGTTCTCTGGTTAAGTCTTGTATCAGAATTGAGATGATTATGTTATAAATTTTACTCAGTTAAAATTACTTCAGCTCCTCTTGGTTATATATACTTATTCTCAAATTTAATCTGATCATGAACTTTAATTACTCAGTATTTGCGGTATGTTTCTTACAGTGTACCATCTATATTGCGTAGTAACAGATTTCGCAGAGATGCAAAAGCCTTGGAAGAGGATGAAGAAATGTGGTTTAATGAAGATGAAGAGGAGGAAGGAAAAGCAGTTGTGGCACCTGTGGAGAAATCTAAGCCAGAAGATGATTTTCCAGATAGTTATGAAAAATTTATGGAGACTAAGAAAGGTATTACATTTTTGAATTTTTGAATAGTGCATCATCTTATAATTATTACAGAAATTATTCAGTTGCTTGTAAAGGTCTGCTCATAGTTTATAAAGCACAAAAGACATAAATTTTATTCTGAGTCATAATTTTTAAATTATGCACTTTTTCTAAATTTGTTTGGAATTCCTTTTCATGTTTAAAATGTTTATCTTGAAACTTGCCATTTTTATAATGGTCTTCATTTGGTATTTAGAAATTGCATTGTCTGCTTATACTTTCTTTGCCTTCTATGAACAATGTTGGCTTTTTTTTCTATTTTGAACTCTCTAATAATAGACACCATATAGATCCATAGATACTTTCCAAAGCACTCTGCCTTTTACCGCTGAGGAAACTGAGGAGTAAATTTGCTCTTTGACATTTTAAAAACATTATAAAAGTTTCATAAAGATACAGTGTCGAGAGGTAAAAGTAAAATTTTCCATCTTTCAAAAGAACTAATTACTTTAATTCTATGGCCTGAAAAATTACCATTATTGGAGTACTGTCCTGCATACATCATCTAAATGTTTAATAAAAATTTCTATCTTGAAAAGAAAAAGCATTTTCTGGACTTTATATGAGTTTATGATTTTGAATGTGAGATTTTCTAAAGGCATTTCTTATTAGTGTTTCATTGATTTCTTATTGCATTTTTCCTAAAACTTGTTCCCAGCCCCACTCATTTTCCACTCATTAATGCCATAAGTTCCATTTATTTTAGCCTGTGGGAGCAAATAGCCTATTAAAATGTCTTAAGGAATAGGCACCTTTTAGTAGCCAGATTCTTCTACCTTTACTCATTACAGGCATTGTCCTGACTGACTACTGTCAAAGGAGGCCAAACTTGAAGTACTGTATCTATTTAAGAATCATATACAAAAATAATAGCAACCAGATGTTAAAGGATAGTAGACCCCTATCTTATAAAGGAAACAGATACAGGAATGTGAACTATTCAAGAAATAAAAGACTGATAGACATGATCATATCATTGTCTTTAAGCACGTGAAATACTGACGTGTGGGAGAGATTATTAGGTTTTTAAGCAAAGACGTACAGAGTCAGTGAGTGGAAGCTGCAGGAAGACAGAGTCAGACAACGAATGAGTCCTTGGAAGTGGCCCAGATACAGCAGCATAGAATAGTAGCATAGGGTGGCCGGTTTGTTATATGATTCTTAAGGTCCTTTCTAATCCTGAGATTTCTAAGATTCCAGCTGATAAGTAAAGACCACCATACACATCATGCTCTACTCTTTTAACTCTTATAAAACAAAGACAATGTTTTATAAGTTTTTAAATTATTGTTCTTTTGAGATGCTTTGATTTAGCAATATTTACTGATATAGGTTCAAAATTTTACTTTTGCTTTAGCAAAAGAAAGTGAAGACAAGGAAAACCTTCCCAAAAGGACATCTTCTGGTGGCTTCAAATTTACTTTCTCCCACTCCGCCAGCGCTGCTAATGGAGCAAACAGTACAAACAGTAAATCTGTAGTGGCTCAGACACCACCAGCAAGTTCTAATGGGTCCTCTTCCAAAACTACAAACTTGGCTACGTCAGTAACGGCCACCAAGGTATGTGAAACTGCTCTGCACATAAACAAACTTGGCTTTTTCCATCTGTAAAATCATTTTTTGTTCACTGAAGAAAATTTGGATAATAAAAATAATTTCAAAGAAGAAAAAAGTTGCACACGTCATCAGAATATTACTGCTAACGTTTGATTTTTCTTTAGGTATGTGGGTTTGTTTATCTGACACATAATTGAGGTCTTTCTATAAACAATTTTGTATCCTGCTTTTATTTATTATAAGAATTTTTCTATGTTATTAAAACACTGTTGATGACTGTAGAATTTCATTTTATTTAGCTGTATCATAATATTTGTAAGCACTCCTCCCCCCAGTAATATTTTGGAGCACATAAGTTGATACCAATATTTCATTGATATGACTACCAGTGTTGTTGCATTTTAAATTATGTTCTTGGATATTTGAGTAGAATGTTTTCACACGTACTGTCAAATTCCTCTCAAAAAAAGTCTATACCAGCTTATGTTACCATAAGTGTTGTATGAGTGTGCTTGGCTCGCTGCTGCCTTGCCTGTGTCGTTATTTTTAATCTTTGCCAGTCAGATAGTAGAGACAGTATGTATCTCATTCCCAATTGTGTGTCCTTCGTTTAGTAGTCAGGTTGCATATTAGCCTTTTGAATTTGCTCTTCTGTAAGTTATCTGTTCATAGCCTTGCCTTTTTAAGGTTGGCTTATGTTTTCTTAATATGAATGAATCTTTAGTGAAGGATATTAGCCTTTTTGCCATTAGCATAAAAATAATATATTTCCCATTGATTACTTTTTTATAAACAAGTTTAAATTTTACATGAAACTTTTTTTCATTTATATTTTTCTTATATGTAACCATCCTTTTTTCCAGAATAGAGTAGCTTAAAAATAAAAAGACATAAACATAGATCAAAAGGTGGGAAATGCCATAGTATTACAAAACCCAACTGAAGTGATGCGTCTTGTTTTGAACACAAAATACAAGTCTGAGTTTACTGTTTTACAGAAATGTAGAATCCTTATTCAGTATTATAGCGAGGTGTGCTCTTGACAAAAATTTATAGAAGGAGCATTTTCAATGGGATTCTACTGTTCTTGAAATGCATTTTATGTTTTTCAGCTAGAAATTTTAAAATTAATTTTCATGTTTTGATAGGACAATTTAATGTAATATTGTGACACATTAAGAATATTTGCTTTGGAGTTATATTGTTTGGGTTCAAATCTTGGCTCTGCCTTTTCTTAACTGTTTGACCTTGAGTAAGTTATTTACTCTCTCTGGGCCTTAGTTTTCTCATTTTAAACAGAGATAAAATAGCACCCACTTTATAGGCTTGTGAAGATCAAATTATTTAATAAGTGTAAAGAGCTTAGAACACTATTTGGCACCTTCTCAGTACATTCTAGCTTTTCCTTTTTTTAAAATCATAGTAATATAAGTACTTACTTTCAAAAGGCAAAAAGTATTGAAAGTACTGAAAAAAATTAGTCCTCTTTTCCTCTCCACAAAGATAGCTTTGTGTTCTTCTAGCTCTACTTTCTATTTCTAAATAATATGTTAATACTGGCACATTGTTTTACCAAGATTAGACATAATTTATTAAATTCTTGTTATGGTAGATGAGAATTTAGCACACATGAATATTTTTCATTCGTGAATATTTTTCTGTACCTTTTTTCTTTATAACTTTTTTCTACAGTAAATAATTGCCACTGTTTTTTCATTTGTTGCAGTAGTTGTGTGCCTCTCACTAATTTTTTCAATACCTTTCAGGTCTGTTTCCACATAGTCTCCCCGTCTCTCTTAATGTCTCTCATACTGTTCTACCCTAGAGTGGTCGCTCTGTAGACTTGTTGCATAGCTGTTGTCTTATGGCTGCCTCTGCCATCATCCTAATACTTCCTTTTGCCTATTTTCTTTTCTTGTATTGATTGTTTCTGGATCTCCTTTCTCTGTTCTCCTTATTGAATTCTCCTCTCCTTTTGGTGGAGCATATCATCTAATAGTTTTCCTGAATAAAGAATTTAACAAGAAGTAAAACTTGAGACTTTTTATGTATGAAGATGTCTTTATTCTATCCTCATAGTTGATTGACATTTTAACTGAATGTGAAACCAGATTGGAAGTAATTTTCTTTCAAAAGTTATTGCTGCCAAGAAATCCGAAGATATTCTTATTTCTGATTCTTTGTGTGAGATTTTATTTTCTCCTTCTTGGAAACATTTGGGGTTTTATCCCTGTGTTCTGAAATTCTATTGTGATATACTTCGGGTTTTCTCAGTTGAACATTCTGTCCTTCAGTTTGGGGACATTTTATGCTCTTTCACTATAACTGTTGTTTGGATATTGGGCATTCTACAGATTGATCTTATAATTTTCATAATTTTTTTCTCCTGTTATTTTTTAATCTTCTTATTCTATTTTTCTGGGTTATTTTCTTGATTTTTTAAAATTTATTATCCTAGATAACTTATTACTTATGCATGAGGAAAAAAAAGTACAAGCACAAATACATTTTTCACCTTTTTTGACAATAACAGCAAATAGAGTGCCAAAAAACTGTATACACATTTTAAGAAAGGAAAAAACTGTGTTAAAATTGCTAATTCTCAATATATATCAATAACAAAAGATGAATACAAGTCACATTTGACTTCTGCAATTACAAGAGGTTCTCAAAGTGGTTACCGTCAGCGTCCAGACACTTATGGAGCAACTATTGCTTGAGCAACATTGACCAAAGTGTTTACTTGTATACGTATTTTTGGCACCCCGGGTATATTCCATAGCTTTTGGGGGGACAGGGAGAAAAACAGTGATTGCTCTTGTAAAACTAATTGTTCATTCACTCTAGACTATCAAAAAAATTGAAACTAAGCAAGATAGGAGTTCACAGAAGTAAAGTACTACACAACCTTCTTCAACAAACTGTGGCCACATTTCTAAATGATGGAAAGTTCTTCATCACCAATGGCCCTTTAGCCATTTTTACCATCAGTATTGATTGCTGCAATCTAATAGATTAGTTCTTAAAATTAAATAGTTCAGGTGTGAATTTGTCTATTTTCCTTTGCAAGGCTTCCTAAAGCTCTCATGTAAAAATCACACCACACTCTTTGAAAATGTTATAGTTTTCAAAGCTGGTGAAGACATTACTAATGAAATTAAGCAGTATATATATATACACACACACACACACACTCACAGACACACACTAATATGAATGCTATAGAGACATAGAATACTGCTTTGGTTGTAGAGCTATAAAACATGCACATTTTCCTTAAGGAAAAATATTTACAAAGTGAGAAGCCATTAGTGGATGATAAAACAAACACTTGCTACAGTCACAGAGGAGAACTCTGCATCTTGCTTTTTCACATAAACTTACCCAGGGGAGCTTTCCATAGCAGGACAGAAAAGAACTTCTTTCATAGAATTCCAAAGTATAAACCTTCATTTATAACTAATCCCTGTTGATGGATTATAAAGTGGTTTACAGCTTTTTACAGTTAAAATCCATTGTGTGTCACCTTCTATAATACATCATTTCACCAAAAGTGTACATCAGTATAGAATGTGCATTTACAGTTTTTGATCATTGTTATCAAATCTACTCAGTAAAATAGGAATAAATGGATAATTTAACATGGTGTATATGGTTGATACCAAAAGCTAGCTTTATACTTAAGGAAGAAATATTTGAAGCATTCCCACCAAAGATGGGAACAAGACAGGATGCCACTGTCACTGCTGTTTTTTTAGCCATTGCTCTGGGGGAGTGGTCAATGCAGTTGGATGAGAGAAAGAAATTAAAGCTATAAAAAGTACAAGATATAAAAACATCAATTTTGTTGATTAAAAGAATTTTTAAATCATATTTAAGGAAGATCTGTCTATTTCATTGAGTAGACAATAATACTTGAATTCTATCTCCTTAGATTTATTACTATGGTGAATTATAGTAATAGTTCCCTAACGTATGATTTGTTAGTTTAATGCTTTGTTGGTTCAGGAAAAAAGTCATTGTTTATTCATAGGTCTTTGTTGGTAATATCATTTGTTTTGATTCTGTCTTTCATACTGTAAACTTTCCTCAAGTGTCTTAGTGGTGCTTAGATTTTCTTTCATTAAAAAGTAAGGCAAATTTTTTACAAGAGTGCCAAGTCAATTAATTCAGTGAACGAAAGAATAGTCTTTTCATCAAATGGTGTTAGAAAAACTGGATATCCACATGCAAAAGAATGAAATTGGACCCTGCCTCACACCATGTTATAGAGCTTAACTCAAAGTGGATAAAAGACTTACCGGTAAATGTAAGAGTTAAACTATAAAACTCTTAAGAAAAAAAATATAGGCATAAATATTCGTGCCCTTGAATTACACAGTGATTTCTCAGATGTAACACCAAAAGCACAAGTGTTACAAAAGAAAAAATAAATTGGACTTCATCAAAATTTAAAAACTTTTATGCTTCAGAACACACTATCATAAAGTAAAAAGACAAACCACAGAATGGGTTACAGATCATATATCTGATAAGGTGCTGGTATCCAAAATATACTATAAAGAACTCTTAAAACCTCAACACAACAACCCAGCTTTTAAAATGGGCATTTGAATATCCAAAGAAGATGTACAAATGGACCATATCAGCACATGAAACTGTGGTCAGTATCAGTAGTAATTAGGAAAATGGAAATCAAAACGACAGTGCAATTCTATTTCATACCCACTAGGGTGGATATAATAAAAAAAGATTGACAAAAGCAAGTGTTGGTGAGGATGTAGAGAAATTGCAACCTTCATGCTTTGTTGATGGGGATGTAAAATGGTGCAGCAGCTTTGGAATACGGCCTAGCAGTTCCCCAAAAAGTTAAATTCCACTCATAGGTATATACCCAAGAGAATCGAAAACATGCCCACACTAAAACTTGTATGTGAGTATTAATAGCATTATTCATAATAGCCAAAAAGTAGGAACAACCCAAGTGTCCCATCAACTGGTAAATGAATAAACAAAATGTAATATATCCATAACATGAATGTACTTGGCCATAAAAAGGAATGAAGTGGTGATACATGCAACAATATAGATGAACCTGAAAACTTTATACTGAGTGAAATCGGCCAAATATAAAAGGCCACATATTGTATGATTCCATTTATATGAACTGTCAGAATAAATAAATGCATAGAAACAGATTAGTGTGCCCCAGGAGCTGGGAGGAAGGAGGAATAGGGAGTGACTTATGTGTATGGGTTTTTTTGTTTTTGTTTTTGGTGGGGGTAGGGATGTTGATAAAAATGGTATGGAATAAGAAGTGGTGATGATTGCACAACTTTTGAATACTCGTATAATAAAATCACTGAGTTTTACACTTTACCAGGGTAGATTTTACAGTATGTGAATTATGTCCCAATTTTTTAAATGAGACAATTGAAAAAACAATGAACAGGGCCTATTGATGTAGGCTTCATATAAACAGCTAGACTCGCAGCGGTTCTCAACCTTTCACAGGGGTTGCCTAAGACCATCGGAAAACACATATTTTCGATGGTCTTAGGAACCGAGACACCTCTCCTCTATCCGTCTCCAGGCCCACATGCAGATACGCCCACATATGAGTACCCGGCGACCCCTGTGAAATGGTCGTTCGATCCCAAAAGGGGTCGCGACCCACAGGTTGAGAACCGCTGAGCTAGAGCAAGTGCCTTGCTTTTGTTCAGGGATTGCTATCTGTAGATTCGGTTTGTTTTTATCATGTGGAGCCACCTAGCTTTTACAGGCTTGACTAGCCTACTGCGTGTGGCAAGTATAAACTTACCTGTTGGTGTTCTGAGAGCCTAGACAGGAAAGAGAGCTTGGGGGGGGGGGGGGGGGGGGGGGGGGGGGGGGTGCTTGTGCTCAGTATGCAGAATTGACTCTTCCATTTTCAACCTGGCGCCTTACCCACGCCCTTGACTGTGTCTGAAGTCCTGATGTGCAGAGCCTCTCTGATTCATTTTCTTCATAGTTGATGGTGGAAGAGCTGGAATCTCCTGGCGGGATGGGGGTCGGGGGATGGATCATAGAATTGAGGACCCAGTTGTCAGGTTTACTAAGGTGACTTATCCCAGTATTTTGGTGCCTTTACTTCCTAGTCCTTTCTGGGGTTAAGACAAATCAGTTTGATTCTCATTTGTATATCCCCGCAAATCATTCTTGACTTTCTCCTCTGTTATGTTGCCTCTGATTTCTCTTTTCCAAAAATGCCTTGATAGCTTTCATCTGCTGTTTTTTCCTATCCTTTTTTTGTCTTTGTTGGCATATACCTTTTTCAGTTTCTTTACTTTTAGTGAGGTTTTAGGAGACATAGGAAATAAAAGCATTTATCAGTATTCCAGCAGCTTAGTCAGCTTAATCTCTCCTGTAATTATACAAATATAGTACTTTTTAAAAACTAGCACTAAGAAAAATACTGGAGATGAATTTTACTTATGAATATAGATGCAAAAACCTTTAACAATTTAACATATCCATATGATACTCTATATACAAAGATGGTTCTCAATCAGTTCCGTTAATAGATGAGAATATAATACCCTGGAAAAACAATCTAAATGTCCAACAGGGAATTTAACTATATGATGGTATATTCATACTATGGAATACTAAAGTTTCAAAGAATGGAATGAAATAGGACTTTGTCTACTAACATCAAAAAGATTTCTACAAGGGCCGGCCGAGTGGCTCAGTTGGTTAAGAGCTCGCTCAAGAGTTTGAGCTCTGAGCAACAGCAGTTCGAGTCCGGCCCGAGTTGAGCAGCCGCTGAGCTACCAACAGGTAGCAGGATGGCTCAGCTTAAAAAAAAAAAAAAAGCTTTCTATAATATATTTTTAGGTGAATAAATTGTACGAGGATAGGCATAATTGCAATCTGATATTTGTTTAAAAACAATACATTTATAGTTAGTTGGTTATTAAAAATTTGAAATTGATCAGATTCTTCACAGCATGCATCTCTGGAGTACAGGCCTTTTTATTTCAATATTTCACATTTTGTACTTTTATTTTTACAGTAAATGTGCTTTTTAATGTATATGAGTTTGTTTTTGATGTGTATATATAGATAATAGAGATATAATTGAAAATTAAATTGTGTAGCTGAGTGTTTTAATAGAGTATTTATTAATCTTAAGTAAAAAGTAATTTTAAATGTTAATGATTTGGAACTGAAAAGTTAGTACATTATGACATATAATCCTAAGCATAATTAAAACTTTCCTTAATAACATACTGTCATTTTTGTGAATATCAGACTGCTGCCTTTATACTGTAATTATGTCTTTTGTCTCCTTCGTCCAACTTGTTTGACTTAGAAATCAAATAATAATGATATTAGTAATAGCATCTTAAATAGCAATTATTGAATACTACATACCAAGCACTGTGCCAAGTGCTTTACATGTTTTGTTTTCGATATATTGGGTTGTCGGAAAAGTCATGACGTATTTTTTTCTGTTTCTCATTGCAAAAATGCGTCATGACTTTTCCGACAACCCAGTATTTTTCAAAATAGTGCAACAATGTCTAAGTACTATAATACTATTATACTAATTTTACAGATAAGGAAACCGAGGCATAGAAAGATGAAATCACATGCCATTGGAATTTGAAGTCAGGCAGTCAGACTACAGTCAGTATAGTCTTAATAGTTTAGCCATATGGCCTTTTGCTTATCAAGCTGTGTGTGTTATTAAGCTGAGAAAGCAGCAGCAGGATTCTCATATAAGTTTTATATAGTTCACATACTTTTGGATAACTGTTTCTAGCTGCTCCAAGGCCTGTGTTAATATTGCAGTGTTTCAGTTATACTCTGATACAAAGTGTTAATGCCAGATACCTGGATTCTTGAAGTATGAAACTACTTAGGTTGAAGTATGAGTTATTTCAGTTATATTTGTTTATCCCCTGTAGGTCTGAAGGGTTTACAGTAGCCCCCTTAACCTGAAATGTATACAGATTTCATGGGATAGTTCAAAATGAATAAAAACCTGAGGACATGTAATTTTCTGGGTAGTGTCCAGAGCATTAATTAAGATTTTCAAAGGGGTCATTACTCATAAAACACCGAACATTTGAATTACCTCATCTTTACTTTTCTGTTCGTTAGAGAGACAGCCCTAAAATTTTTAGTCTTTAGTTTTTATGAACTGTTTCTTGTGTTTATTATCGTCTGCCATTTTAAATTATTCTTCAGAAGCAGAATAAAAACGATGTGTATTTAGTGATGAAATACATACACAAGGAACAGTGACTTAAAAGAGACTTCTTGTCACTAACTGGCTATTCTCTCTAGATTAAAATTAGAGAAATGAACTAGTTCACCTCCAAAGTCCTTCTAGCTCCAAATGTCATGATTCTTTGCCAGTCCCACTGTTTGGAAATGTAGTTATTTTTTCACAGTGAAATTTTGCTGAATTGAATTGTGGGGTATCATTAAAAAACCAGGAGAAATAGAAAAGTTGAGGGTACCTAAGAGTGCCACCAATTGCACTCACTAAGTGTTCATAATTTTAGGCAGTTCCTTTATCAGATTGAGATATATCTATTTAAGTTACATGTTCAAAAAAATTTTTTTTTACTCTTCAATAGGGAAGTTTGGTTGGTTTAGTGGATTATCCAGATGACGAAGAGGAAGATGAAGAAGAAGAAACGTCTCCCAGGAAAAGACCTCGTCTTGGCTCATAAAATATTTACTGGAGACCCTCAACATGTGGTCTTACTAAAATGCTGCAACTGTTCAATGAGCTGAAAATCTGAATCAGAAAGCTTTCTCACTTGAATTTATAAATGTATAAAGAGTAGCAAAAGACACTCGGTATCAGCTAGGAGAGTTTAGTTCTGTAAAAAACTAGGCTTCCCAGGAACTTGATCACTTGCTCTTACTTAAGGCTGTCAAAAACAAGGTTAGTAGCAAGAACCTGGGCGGTAGCTTCTCAGCAAGGAAACTCTCAGGTTTTAGGACGGTTTTAGGGGAGGGACAAGGTTGATAAAATAATAATAATGCAGGGTTGCTCCAGGGGGGTTATCGATCTAGAAACAAATACAGACCTTCAGTTGAAAACCTAATAACATTACTTGTATAATGGTGCTGGCCATGTTGTTCTTTTAATCAGTTGCCTCTTTTTAAAAGAAACTTTTATGGAATACAAATTCAACTGTCATAAAAAATGAAGTTAAGCTGTTGGGACCATTTTTTTGAAGATTTAACAAATTCAGCCTTATAGTTGGAGGGAAGGAAGTACACCCAATATTACAGCACATGTTGAGTTTTCTACACCAGAAATTTTCAGTATGTATTTTGATGAAAACAAGTGGATTAAAAATGACAGTTTTGTTAATGTAACTTTAAAATCAGCACTTTTAGAGATAACAGATGCCAAGAATCTCTACAATAGTATTTCAAAATGATTTTCTCAAGAAACGGGAGTAGATTGAACAAAATGTTTTCAACTGCCTAGAGTACAGTCTTTTGTGGAAGATACTTTTAACTTTCTGCTTTGTTAGAAAACTCTCCAGAGCTGCAGGCAAGTTAAAGTGTAATTTATAAAGACTAACATACAAAGAATAGTGCTGCATGGAGTGGAATTTAATATCTAGAGGACATTTTGATCCAAGAAGTTACTTCAGTGTCAAAGTCAGTATGCAGCACGTGAAGCTTTTCTGTAAACAAACAAGGGTGTTATATGAAAGCTGCTTTTTTTTTTTAAAGAGTAAAAGCACATTCCATGTACTTAAATGAATTTAAAATAATAAGTTGAGGCAAACAGTTGAGAGGTTTTATTTTTAGAACAAGCAAGTTAACTGTAAATATTTTAATGTTAGTTTGCTCATCTATGATCTGAGGTCATGCTGAGAAAAACGTCCCCCAGACTACAATTCAGTGCATTGGGAAAAAAACAGTAATTCCAGCTACAATCTTCAGATCACCCTTGTAATGTGTTATGGGTCCATTTTTCTTGGAATAAACTGAAGCAGTTTTCCCTGTTTTGGAGATTTTGTAGTTAATTTTAATTTTGGCTATGGTTTGGAAAAGATGGGCTGTCTGTGTAGATAATGAAGTATAGTTTTTCCATAAAAACAGATGTTTATTTTGTATTAAAAATACCACTGTACTTGTTTTACACCATTTGTATACATGTGGTGATATTAATGCTGAACTGTAAAATTCAGGAATTAAAATGTGACCCTGTAATTCTATAATTGTTGCTTTTGTTTGGTTTGTTGTAAATATAAGTTAACTCCATTTTGATATGTCCACTTTACAATTATCTTTTAAAAGCCAATAAATCACCCGTATTTATTATAAACCACTAGGTCATACACCAATTTGAATTAAAGAATTCTAAGCAAATGAGGGTCAACTGCACTTTAAATGTCACTGACTCGTGTAGAAGGAGTGCCTCGGGCAAATAAAGTCCCAGCACCAAAGCATCACAACATGGGGCTGTTACCACCTCTATGATTAAGGTCCAGCTCATGAAAAAGACCTTCCACCTCCTAAGGCAAGTGACACAAGATAACTTAAACCAAGATCAGTAATATTTCCATATGCGTACATTTTCTTTCAAGCAAGTTTTATCAAGCCCCTTCACTCTCAGCTCTTATTGAATTTCCTCTTGTAATCTAAGAAGCCCAGGCCTAAAGCATTTCCCTATTTACTCTTAACTCTACCAAATTAAGTAATTTTAAGTTCCAGTAGGAGGTATTACCTTTATATCCTATGAAGAATTTCTTTTAATTTTCCTTTCTGAAGAACTGCTATGAGTCTTAAACATTTTAATCATTATCATCATCACAGGATCCTTTTCTTATAGCAGAAATGTGAATGTTTTGTTGAATTATAGGATAACACTTTTCCTGGTACATATGCTCTTCTCGATGTGAGAACAGGAACTTAAAATATCCCTTAAAAGAGTAACTGTCAAGACTCTACATGTTGGCTGCCCTTAGGCAGATCAGGATTTTTATATCTTTATCTTCACTCAGTGAAGCAAGCCAGAGTCCACATTTGTATGCCTGAGGTCCTCTTAAAAGTATATCTGTAAACATGTATCCAATATAAAAACTATTTTTAATAAAAAGTTACATGAAACAGATTTCTGTGTTTTAATCACTAGTTTTTCCTCTTGTCCACTAAGTGATAAAAATGTAACAAATGTAAATTAATACTGATTTTTCTCTGCAGGTTGAAGGTTGAAGATAAACGAAATTTGGTATCCCTTTTTCAAAGTTTACAACTATAGATTTAAAGAAAAACAGAATTGTAAGTTAAACTTCAGGAGTGGCCCATAACTAGAAAAAGGGGTGCTTGGGGGATAACACAACACAGGAAGTTCCTGAAAAAAGGTCTCTTCTACAGATAGTCCCTGACAGATGATGGTTCAACTTGTGATTTTTTTACCTTTACAGTGGTGCAAAGCGATATGAATTTGGTACAAATCATACTTTGGATATTGGATCTTTTCCCAGGCTAGTGATAACGCCGTATGATACTCTGTCATGATGCTGCACGGGAACCGCCACTCCCAGTCAGCCACATGATCACAAGAGTAGACAACCAATAAATACTCTAGTGTACTGTGTTGCCAGTGTTTTTTGGATATTGTTTTATGTTTTCACATCCCCTCATGTGTCTCTTGCTTCTGGTTAGATGAAACTCAAGATAATTGCCCAGCTGTAGGCTAATGTAAGTGTTCTGAGCCACCTATAAGATAGGCTGGGCTAAACTAGGACATTGAGTAGATTACATAGGTGTATTAAATGCATTTTCGATTTAACCATGTTTTTAACTTACAATGGGTTTATTGGGATGTAACCCCCTCGTAAATAAAGGAGCATCTGTATTCTGGTTATCCTTAAGCAAACAGACTACAGAAAAACATCCAGGATCACTTCACATACAAAAGACCTACACATGGCAGCATTCCCTTCAATAGGTTCAAATGATTGTTCCCGTTATCTGTTCATAGTAGCTTTTCTAGGCAGAGTAATTGAGTATTTTGTATTTTCCCTCATCTATTGGGTTGTCGGAAAAGTCATGACGTATTTTTCTGTTTTTCTTTGCAAAGATGCGTCATGACTTTTCTAACGACCCAATATTTTCCAAGTCCTGTTTCTCCTACCCTAAATGTAAGATGCTAAAGTCTGCCTTACCACTGCCCAAGTTAACTACTCTTATCATTGAATTACCTAATACCTGGTACACCTACAACTACTGTAACTAGCCTAATAGTCTCCGTACAGCAGCCATGCAGCTTTTTTAAATGACCATTTTGATCTTGTAACTACTCTGCTGTAAAACCTTTCAGTGACTTCCATCTGCCATGAAATTTAAAATCCTCACATTCTCTATAAGGCCCTGAAAATCAGTACCCACCTATCTCCAGCTGCGTATGCTAACCTTCTGTCATTCTCCAGGGACTCCAGACATAACTGATCACTCCTCGGTCCAGCTGCAGGACCTCAGTTTTTTTTCCCCCCTTTGTCCCTGCAGTTAGCTTTCCATCACCTTAAACACTGCTTTCTCAAGAAGGCATGGCCAGCCCTGCTTGTCACACTGCACTTTTCCCTTCTACCACTTTGCTCTTTGGGCCTTCGTCACTAGCCCCATGAAGACAGAGACCCTGCTGATCTAATTGACTTCTTACTGTATACTTAGTACCTAGCACAATGCTCAGAAACAACAGGTAACCAAGTTTGAATGGCTGAATGCACTATCAATTAGTTTTCTATACCTTCTCTCCAACACATTCAGAAATTTATATTAAACTGGTCAGCATGAGTAGCTGCCCTCCCTACCACCTTTACCTTTAATAAAACAGTAATAATGACCTTATATTTGCTTTTACAAACACAAGTATTTGAAACTAACAGGCTCGATGTAAGGCTTCAATAATTTATTTTCAAGAAAATTTGAATTTGTTTTGCTAAATTGGTTTTAAATTCACTTATTAATAACTTCTTCTTTAAGTTTCTCTGCAAGCAATCTCCTCTTTAACAATGTTTGCTTCTCTTCTGCTGTCATTTCTGGTTTCTCTGTCATTTCCTTAAAAAAAAAAAATTGGCTTCAGTATAAGATGGGTTCATTTGTCTAAAATTCCCAACATACTTCCTCAAACAAAGATTAGAGCACTTTCAGTAAATTTTTTTTAAAAAATTAAAATTAAAGCCACACATGGACTGAGTTCCCTAAATCTCTCCTTTGTAAAAATCTTTTCTTGGGGAAGCGTCTTGGAGGTGGTGACTAGGGCATTGATGCTGCCCTATGATAAAACGTTTCAAAAGGCTCAGGTAAAATAGACTGCTGACCCTTAAGCACTCAGAGCAGGGAAAGTAAAGAAGAAAATAAATGTATAATGAAACTGCTATCATTTTTTTCCCCTCACAGAAGCCTATCACAACCACTTCACTGCCTAGAAAACACCAGGTACTACACTAGCAGGGCGGTTAATTATAATATGAATGGATCTATGAGCAACGTTCATTAGCAAGGCTTCCTTGCACACATTCTGATTTTCACAGTTCCACCTCTAGATTTGCTGATTTTTGACATACTAAGGCTAGCCTTACCTCTGCCTCCTCAGCAGGTTTTTCTTTCTGTTCCGAATTTTGCATCTGCTTGGTCCTCATATCCTTTCTCATGGACATCAACTTATCTCTCTTCTGCTTGAGATAGTGTTCTCGTTGCCGAAGCTCTTCCGTACCAAGTGTTGATAAATTCTGGGTCCCAAAAAAAAGGAGGAATTATTTTAAATTCAAGTCTGTATAATAATAGGTGGCACAGATACCTAGTGACTGATTCAATCAGAAGTTTGAGTTCAAGATCACAACAAAAGCCAAGTATATGGCCGTTTATTATTTGTTCCTAGTACTTTGTCATTTGCTCATAGTTTTTAAAAAGTAATATGGTTTTTTTTTGTTTTTTGGGTTTTTTTTACTTACTGCGATTGGTCCTTCAATGCTTGCATGTTCAAAGCCAGGAATCTTCAGGCCTTTTTGTGGGACGGAGGAAGTTTCAGGTAACATTTCCAGATTTCTTGCCACAGGTTGTACTGATTGATTAGCAAAATGCTCTTTGACTTCTGGCAGGAGTTAGATAGAGACCAATTAGAATATTACGATAAATATTAAGTATTAGGCTAGGTTCACCAAAATGAGCCAGTATTAATACCTTTTTTTCTGTCACATTTATTATATCATCACGCATTGGTTCAGTGCCTACACTGTGCCAGGCACTAAGTCAAAACAATAAACATGGTCTCTGTCCTCACGGAGGCTGAACTACAGCTTCTTATGAATAATGACATTTCAACATATACCAAGCTCCTGCTATTTGATACTGTAGCTACAAAAAGATACAATTCTTATCTAAAGATTAGAACACTAAATGTGATACAAAGTTGCCACATAAGCCAAATAACAGTGCTAAACTCCTTTACTACTAATGTAATCGGTTTCTAAACTTGCTTGCAGGAAAAAACTGTAAGTGATCCTATATTTTCACAACGTAAAGCTATAATTTTTTGTAGTGGAAGAGTAAATGCCTGTAATACCAATAATTGTTGTTTGTAATACATATTGAAGATAACCATAAACCTACCAACGCATTAAAAAGAATGTAAAGGTTTTAAAGTAAGTAGAACTTGGAAGCAGATCTAACATGAGCACTCGGTACTTTCCAGTTATTTGGTGACTGTGCCAAAAGGCAGGATTAACATGCTGATTGCTTTTCTGAGACGTTTTTTATTCTAAGGTGATTTTTTTAAAGATAAAACATTTTCTGTGTAAGTACATGGACTGTGAAAGACAGCAGAGTGGGACAAGCAAAGACAAAAATGCCAAGAACTAAAAGCATGCTGTGAGAACATGACATACATGTTTCCAAATGATTAACAGTCTTGCCAGCATAGTAAAACCAGAAAGAACTTGGCATGAGCAAGAAACCTGGTGAAGGACCAGTGCTCTGGCATGGGGTGAGTGGACTGACTGCAGTGCGGGGAGGTTGGAAGAAGAAAAGCTCTTCAGACTCTTGGACCAGACAGGAAGTCTCCATGGAAGAAATGAAGCTAGAGCTAACACTCCAACCAACCTAGACAAAGTGCTACAGAACTACCTTAAACAGAAATAAAGATGAGCTCAAAGAAGCTGGTAATAATATGCAGACAGTGAAACATGCTGTTCTTACTAACGGTGACTTAAAGGAGAGGGAGGCTTAGCCCCCAAATATGGAACCACAGAGCTGGAGAAGGGGCAGTTCCTTTCTGAGGCAGAGGACCCGAGGCACATAAGCATTGATATTTATTATACTTCATGTACTTGCTCCGGTTGCCTTCAGTTTGTTGGTTATGAACATCTTGTACATTCTAACTCGGACCTACTGAGGGAAGTATTTGAGGCCAAAATACTTAGCCTTTCTGATTTCTAGAAAGAGAGAATCAGAAAACCAGCAAGTTTCAAGAAAGATCATCTCATCTCTCTCAACTCTGTGTCAATCTGTAAAGAGATGCTATCCAGTCTACGGCTATACCACCCTGAACGCGCCCGATCTCATCTGAAATCAGATGCTATCCATTTCTAGCAGGAACCTGGGAGAGATGAGCAAAGGGATAAATAGGAAGTCGAACACCTTTATGATTCCTACCAATGTAGGTCTTCATAATGGGCTTCCATTACTTCGTATGAAGTAATTTTCTGGAATATCAGATATACTCATTGTTTTTTAAAAGAAAATAATATTGTTGAAAATTAAAATCATTACTTTTGCAATTATCTGCAATTTGTTCGTGCCACTAATGTGCATAATTGAATTACATATGGTTTGAGATTAAGTTTTCTATAGCTTCACTTAACTAGGCAAAGCAAATTTATTCAAATTATGTCAGACATAAGATTTAAACAGTGTATGTACACAGGTCTGTATAAAACAAAGTTAAATATGGGCCGGCAAATTAAAAAAGAGCTCAGACAAATTTAAAGCAGGTGCTTTCACAGATATAATTCAAATAAGGTTATTCTAATCAGAATCTGCAGAATATGAAAAAAAAATGGTTAGATTTGCTAGGAAGAAGCAAGAAAATGTCATAAACCTGCCCATTTCACATGCCTCATTTTTTGATCAATTAAGAATACAGTTCCTCAAAATGTAAAGATAAATATTGAATCCATCTTAATTATAAAAATTCTTCTAAGCTAAATTGTGGAAGAATACAAGATACAGAGTAAGAAGACCAAGGTAAGTCACAGCTTCACCATGTAAGAATTTAGTGGTCTTGGACAAGGCACTAAATTTCCTTGAATTTCTTGTAAAAAAAAAAGAAAAAAGAAAAAAGGATAATATCTACCTCATAGAATTATGTCTTTTGTTTTCTCATTAAACTTTGTTTTAATGGGTCTCAAAATTCCATGAGATTTTTGGTCAAGTTGTTTCCATTAAAAAGTACTGATTTTAAAAACTGCCACACACAAAAAACAAATGATCCACAAAACATTCTCCTTTCCTTCTGAAGGTTTTACGATACACTGGAATCATTAACCAGTGTTTTACTATTAAAGTCAAATGGCCAATTGAGACAAACAGTTCTGAGACCATTCTTCTACACTGATTAAGACTAGGGTGGCAGGCATTGGGGATAATATTCATTTAGCCTTCTGAGCTTTCTGGGCAGACTTGGTGACCTTGCCATCTCCAGCTGCCTTCTTGTCCACTGCTCTGATGACTCCCGCAGCAACTATCTCATGTTATGAACAGCAAAATGGCCCAGAGGAGGGTAGTCAGAAAAGCTCTCAACACACATGGGTTTGCCAGGAACCATATCAACGATGGTGGCATCACCAGATTTCAAAAACTTCCAGCTGTCTTGCAGCTTTTTCCCAGAATGATCAATCTGCTTCAGCTCAGCAAATCTGCAAGCAATGTGAGCTGTTTGACAATCCAACACAGTGTCTATCCAACACTGATTTGGCCTGGATGGTTCAGGATAATCACCTGAGCCGTGAAGCCAGCTGCTTCCGTTGGTGGGTCATTTTTGCTGTCACCAGCCACACTGCCATGATGAACATCTATGACAGACACATTCTTGACATCGAAGTCCACATTGTCCCCAGGAAGAGCTTCACTCAAAGCTGCATGTTGCATTCCAACAGACGACTTCTGCAGTAACACTGACTGGAGCAAAGGTGACCACCATGCTGGGTTTGAGAACACCAGTCTCCACTCGGCCCACAGGGATGGTACCAATACCACCAACTGTATAGACATCCTGGACAGCCAGATGCAAAGGCTTGTCATTTGGACAAGTTGGTGGCAGGATGCAATCCAGAGTTTCAATCAGTGTGGTTCCACTGGCACTGCCATCTTGACAGTGACTTTCCATCCCTTGAAAGGCATGTTAGCACTTGGCTCCAGCATACTATCACCATTCCAACCAGAAACGGGCACAAATGCCAATGTCAGGGTTATAGCCAATATTCTTAAAGTAGGTGCTGACTTCCTTAACAATTTCCTCGTATCTCTTCTGGCTGTAAGGCAGCTCAGTGGAATCCATTTTGTTAACACCAACAATTAGTTGTTTCACACCCAGTGTGTAAGCCAGAAGGGCATGCTCACGGGTCTGCCAATTCTTGGAGATACGTACTTCAAATTCATCAACACCAGTAGCAACAATCAGCACAGCACAGTCAGCCTGAGATGTGCCTGTAATCATGTTTTTTATCAAGTCTCTGTGTCCTGGAGCATCAGTGATGGTCACATAATACTTGCTGGTCTCAAATTTCCACAAGGAGATATCAATGGTGATACCATGCTCACGTTCAGCTTTCAGTTTATCCAAGACTCAGGTGTACTTGAAGGAACCCTTTCCCATCTCAGCAGCCTCCTTCTCAAATTTTTCAATGGTTCCTTTGTTGATCCCAGTACACTTATAGATCAAATAACCAGCAGTGGTAGAATTGCCGGAATCTGCATGTCCAGTAACAAGGATGCTGATATGAGTCTTTTCCTTTCCCATCTGGCGGTAGTTTTCACTATACCTATGTTCTGGCAGCAAACCCACTGCGAAAAAGCAGTTATGTGTTGTTGTTGTTTTGAGAAAAGAATATTTATTTAAAACCATACTAATCCATGATAAAAGGAATGAATTCATGATTATCATTCAATTTCTATTTCAGCATTACTTGTTTTCGTATCAAAAAAATCAGAGTATACTGAAAGTGGATTTGCCATATATCGAACAAGTTCATCTACTAACATTTCCCACAAGGATTCTCATTGATTTTGCTTTCAACGACAGTTTCTGACTAAACATCTAGATAACCTGGTTACCTCTTATTTTCTAGTTGTTTTAATTCATTAGGAAAATAACAATATTATCTTCCAAAGCTCAACTTTTAACTTACAAACACTATATAACTGTAGTCAAAGAAGAGAATATGAAATGTTATGTGAACATATCTTGGATGCTGCAGTGTGGCACCAAAAGACGGTGGCTCCCTCAAAGAATTTTGCTTACTGCTCTAGGTTCCAAACTTTACTTAGAAATTTGGGGACTATGGCCAGCCGAGTGGCTCAGTTGGTTAAGAGTGCAAGCTCTGCGCAACAGGGTCGCCTGCTCGATTCCCACATGGGCCAGTGAGTTGCGCCCAAGCTGAGCTGCTGCTGAGCTGCCAACAGGTGGCAGGATGGCTCAGCTGGTGAGAGCATGTGCTCCTAACAACAAGGTTTCCGGTTCGACTCCCGCGTGGAATGGTGGACTACACCTACCCGCAACTAAGACTGAACATGGCACCTTGAGCTGAGCGGTCGCGAGCTGCCGAAAGAGGCCAAATGGCGACTGGACTGGGAGCTAAGCTAGGTGCACCCTCCACAACTAAGATTGAAGGACAACTTGGCTGTTCCCCTTCCCCAATTCCCCAATAAAATCTTTAAAAAAAAAAAAAGAAAGAAAGCAATTTGGGGACTACACCCTCTCTGTCAACTGGGTATTTCCTACCTGCAACCTCTTTAGCTAAATTCGCAAAGACCTTTAAATATAATGGCCATTCAACACTCCCTCTGAGAGGTTTTGAAAGTTAAGTATGTATTGAGAAAGTAACACACTCTTTACAATGTTTATGTATTCATATTATTAGAGAAAGTTTAGTAACACTTAAGGCTTACCTGAGGGTGGGTGTGCAAAATGTTCACTATCCCCTTGGGAATTATTCATTTTTGCAGTTTCATTAGCATGTACTGGGGGCTCTTCTGTTTTAGCCTCTGATAACTTCAAAAGTCCGTAATAGAATTAAAAAAGACATTGTAGATTAATTTTGATTAATTCATTATTTAAGAGATCCAAAGACATTAGTTTGAAAAAAATTACTGTTTACTAAATAGATAATAAGAGATTCTATTTTTCCAAAGTTTTTTAAGATGTTTCCAGTATATCTTCCACTTTGAGGTAGATAAACATTCTCATTTCAAATCACATAGTGCTAAGAATAAAAACCTAGTATGATTAGAATTTTGGATTTAGCAAGAAGTGGGTTCAAACTTAGACTTCATTCTTACTACTCATGTAACCTTGAGCAAGACACCAAGAAATACTCTAAGAGAAATAAAACCACTGAATTATAAGGTGCCACAAATTGATTTATTTCCATTTCTACAATGGGATAGTACATTTAAACTACATACTTAATTTAAATCTTGGAAAGAACTAAGTAAATTGATCATTTATTTTTCCTTAAAAATGGGAAAATCCAATCATATGTAGCTTATTAGGTAATTCATGGATATCGAAATCATAAGCCCCTATATGCTGGGTGATGGATACATGAATATTATTATTATGAGCTCACTTTTGTGTGTTTAAAAGTTTCCATAACAAAAAGTCTTAAAAAACCATATGCCCCTAAAAATATATTATCCAAGAAGCCTAATATAGTTTGTTTATAAATCAGAGGAAAGGGCCAGTCGAGTGACTCAGTTGGTTAAAAGTTGGCTTAAGAGCGCGAGCTCAGAGCAACAGGGCCACCGGTTCAATTGCCACATGGGCCAATGATGCTGCGCCCGAGCTGAGTTGTCGCTGAGCTGCCAACAGGTGGCAGGATGGCTCAGCTGGTGTAACAAGATTGCCTGTTGGATGGTGGGCTACGCCCACCCGCAACTAAGACTGAACTCAGCACCTTGAGCTGAACTGCCGTCCAGACAGCTCAGTGGATAGAGCACGCGCTCTTAACAACAAGGCTGCCGGGTTCGACTCCCGCATAGGATGGTGGCTATGCCCACCCACAACTAAGACTGAACTCGGCACCTTGAGCTGAGCTGCTACCCAGATGGCTCAGTGGACAGAGCATGTGCTCTTAACAAGACTGCTGGTTCTACTCCTGCATGGGATGGTCGCTATGCCCACCTGGAACTAAGATTGAACACAGCACCTTGAGCTTAGAGGCCACGAGCTGCCGACGGGCAGCCAGATGGCGACTGGCGCTCTCCACGACGAAGATTGAAGAACAACAACTTGGCTGGTCCTCTTCTCCAACACTGTTCCCCTCCCCCAATTCCCCAATAAAATCTTGAATAAATAGATAAATAATCAGAGTTAATACTAATGTTTTCTGATAGCAGTTTTTGTTGTATACCCTTACATTTTAAAAATCTTTATTAATATCTATGAATTTCACCTCCAATTACTAAAAGGAGATTTACTCAAAGATACATGAATCACCTCTGAACCTAAACCATCTGGCTTTCTTCTCTTCATTGGGTGCCTTGGAGTAAAATAGGTTTTTCCAAGACAGTGACTGATAGAAGCATGTATTATAGTGATTGAAGGGAGAAAAGGAAAATGACTTTCAAGTGATTGAGAGAGTTTATATTCAGCTTTCTTTCCCTTTAAGGAGATTTGGGAAAACATGGAAAGGGAGGCAGCTAGAAGAGAGGAAAGAATGAATATTAGCTTCCCTCACCTTAGCCAGATACATGTTTAATTTATCCTTAGGAAAGATTGGGCACTTTATGGAAATAGTTTTTAATAAAGAACAGTATTCCAGGAAATGTGATACTGAATCATTTTGCTTCGAGCTAATAATGTTAAAGCCTGCAGGGGACCCTCAGTAGGAACTGCAGTTGCTGTTTCAACAGTAAAGGCATCAAGGAGAGTAGGAAAGTAAAATATTTTTCTTAATCTTCTTTTATTCTTAAAATTAAGGGGAATTTTTAAAAGGAATCCTCCCAAATATGAATGGTAGTACCATTTTTTGGAGTTAATCTCAGTCTTTATTGGAAGTTTAAAGGTAGGTTGCTGGATGAATTATAACGTGAATAAAGTTATAAAATTAAATATAAATGCTTAGAATTGCCAAGATAATATGAATACTCGGAGGAACTGTGTACTTCCATATAAGCTTGAATTTTAACACCAAAAACTAGGTATAAAAATAAGAGATAACAACAATGAAATACTTTTGTTATATTAATATGTTCTGTAGGCACCTGATTTTTTCTCTTTTTTTCTTCCTCCTGATCATATTCCTCTTTTGATTTTCTGAAAAATATAAAATAAGGTATAAAAGTAAATTTTCTTCTTTAATCAAAGAAAAATATTCAACAAGCAACATGCTCAGCTCACAATGTGTGCAAGGAATTTTGGAAACAAAAATGGAAATCATCAGGCTTTGCTTAAAGCAGCTTACAGTCAACTGAGAAAGACATGGATAGGCATATACAGCATAATGTAGTTAGTAACATGAAATACAGGTTTACCCATTCTCCTGGAAATATAAATGACCCACAGCTGAACAAAAATCAACATGTTTGAAATCCTAAACTCAAATTTGAATGGCAAATCCCATTAATACAGATTTTGACCTCTAGTTTTCCCAGTGGCACCTGGGCTAATCATAAAGCTCTCCTGATGCCATTATGCCAAAGCTCTATCAGTTTTTGCAAACTGCTCACTGAGGCACTCTGATTTTGGAAAACAGCCAGGACAACTCTCGTACATGTTCTTATCTAAGCTCTACTACTTACGTAGTGGTACACACACACCCCCCCCAAGCCCTTAGAAAATAAAATCTAAAAGTACAATGTTGATCGGTTTTCAGACCACCAATCAACCAAAAACAGCAACCAGTACAAGTCAAAACTTGACCAGTCTTCTAAACCTATTACCTAATATCCTGACCTCTTCAAAAGCGTAAACCCAAAGCATTCTGTGTTGTCTCACGCTCTCATATGCCCCTGCTATGGAAAGTAGGATCTGCCAGGAAAGGACTGGGTTCACCCACACACCTGCCTCCCTCCTCATAACCACACAAATCCCCTGAAATTAAGCAGTGAGTCCTAGAGCAACTTCCACAGTTCCCCACTTGCCTATCTTCCCTTCACTTTGGAGTTGGGGACAAGGTGGGTAGGTGGGGGGACAACAGGATGCTAGAAGATGGGCATGTGTGTGGTTACAGCTGGAGAGGAAGGGCCCCCAAAGGCCAATGCCCCATCCTGCAGGTGACACTGTGGCTGCAGGTATCCATTAGCCTTAAACCTATACATTCTCACAGGACATTTAACAATTAGGTGATGCAACTGCCTATCCCTTCCAAAACTCCCATAGAGGTCAGGGATAACAGGCCCAACGAAAAAAAAAATGCCCCTTTAGTGGGCTGAACACTGCATGTTAGGCATTTGGCTGAGAATCATGTTAAGTGGGGCAAGAAAGACACAGGAAAGACAGTCTTCTGGGGCAAGCAACGCCCCCTAGCCTCTTTCCCTGGCAGGTTACCTGCCACCCAGTCAGCTATTCGGTCGGTTGAGTCTGAATGTCCAGCCTCCTACTGTGACAAACGTGGCTGAAGCCACCTCTAATACCAGAAGCCATGGAGTTTCCTGGTCAGCTCAGGCCCCTACAGGTATCAGACTCGGTCTACTGCACCTTATCCCTATTTGGTTTGTGTCCTAGCCCCATGATGGGAGTGGAAGAAGACCCTCCCATTTGGGTTAGTCTAGTCTGAGCCATATGAAAACAATTTTTTCTGTCCATTACAAAACATAATCTATACATAGTTATAAACAAATAAAATGATAAATCATTCTCATGGTCTTCAGTAAAGAAATTAAATCACTTACGAGTTCATAATATTTTCTGGGTAAAAAGGATATATACAGTCCATATGATAATATTCTAATGATTCGTTCAAAAAATAAAGAAGGATACCTGAGAACTTCCCTCAGGATTTTCATCTCTTCCTGTTCAAGGTCACTGACCACATCAGAGCCATCTGTTAGGCAGTCAGGTAATACACCTGTTCAAAACCAAAGACCACATGGAAGCATATCAACTCATCTGAAAAGATTTATTTCTCATTATCCTAGATCATCAAAAAGTACAAATTAATTTATTAAGATCTGTCGCTTAAAAAAATTCTAAGCTATTATCTTTTTAATTATGGTCTTTTTATCCTTTTCTTGTTTTAGGAAACCAGTCCCACAAAAAAAAACCCAAACACTATTTTACCTAGAAATGTCTCTTATTTGTATTGCCTATTAAAACTAACAACAATTATATATGGTAATAAAAATTAATATAAGCTATTATCTTCCACAATCATATACTATCTGAGGATATACCACTGAAATCAATAGGCACCTACTAATGAAACTATGATTTCAAAAGTATCCCTTAAATGGGAAAAGAGTTCACAAAATAAATAATAAAATGCTTTGTTAGTTGAAATAGCACAGTAATACTCTTCATTCATACTGCAACAAACGCTACTGAAAAGGGTCCTGCTTACTACATGCAGAAAAAGCCTGGTGCTAAGCATGTCGGGGGAATATAAAGATAAATAAAACAATCTCTGCCCTCAAAGCTTCTATGCAGATATTGGGCTAATAACTATAAACCAGGACAGTACCGACTTCAGCCCAAGGCAAATAATTCATGGCAAGTAATTTTAAGTATTGGTTTAATTTACTTTATTAGCTATATCTTCCTGAGAAGCAGGTAGAATGGTAATGAGTGTCTGTTCATATCTATAATTAGTATATTCCCATGACATTAGCAGCATGTCTCTTAATTTTTACCTTCTATTTCTTTATCCATATATGACTATGGGATCTTGGGTCTGCTCTAAATTAAAGTAGCTTTATCATTCTAATCCCCCTGATGTTTAAATGCATTTTTTCATTAAACTTTTTATTTTGAGATAATTGCAGTTTTACATGCAGTTGCAAGAAATAATACAGAGTGATGCTATGAACCCTTTAACCAGCTTCTCCCAATAGTAACATCTTGCAAAAACTACAGGACAGTATCACAACCAGAAAACTGACATCTATACAACCCATCAATCTCAAGTGCATTTTTGTTAAGTCGAAAGATATACAATTAGTATTATCCTAATAAAGACTGTAAGTAAAATGAAAAGAACTAAAGAAAGAATAATGTAACAGTATGCGATACTTCAAAACCATCAAAATGATAGTCTGATGTGTATTTTTCCCAAATTCTTTGATAAGGTACAACCAAGAATCTAGAGGGCTTTTGAATTTGTCTCACCACAAGGACAATTTTCAAATAGTCTGCACTTTTTAATACAATCAACATCATTGTAAGGTCCTTCCCCCTGGATCTAAATTAAGCAACATTCTTAGATACATTACTAAAAATTCTGTGCCAGAAACTAAGTATTAGTTTATGTTTAAATGAAAGCAAACTGTCCCAACCTGTGGTTTGAAGCAGCAGGATCCCACATCATTCCCCCGTCCATCTGTCCGTCCCCCCCACCCCCAATATAAACCAGGTCCATGTTAGTTGTTTATACTTGGAGGCAGGGCTCTGCTCTACCCCACCCACGAGTGACTCATGTAAGTTCATCATAACGGTCTCATTCCCCCTGACAGAGGGTTTAATAAAGGCATGTGACCCAATCCTAATCAAAGGACTTATGGGGAAAACTCCTGGGGCCTTTCATGAAAGTGTTGTCTTGCTAACAAAAAGAGATGTACAGGAAGAAACATCCCTTTTCTTCTTAAGATACTGTTGAGTCTGCATTCAATGCAGTTAGAGAGCAATCATGACAGAAGATCCTGAGAATAAGAGTACAAAGATGGAAAGTGTCAGGGTCCTTGATAACATCACTGAGCCATCTAATTAACCAACCCTGGACCTATCTTTCTTCCCTCCCTTCCTCTGGACTTCTTGTTCTGTGTGATCATTTCTTATCACCTAAGCCACTTTCATTGAGGTTTTCTGCTAATAACAGCCTGAGGCATCCAGCTGATACAAGCTATATGTACTTGTTCCTTTTTTATTAAAATCTAAATGAATTTCCAGTTAAATTCCAAATGGAAAACTGTAGTGTACCAATATCAAGTTCGCTATTTCTTCTATCAAAACTGATCCCCCAAAAAATAATTTTAACTAACATAAAAAATTATCCAAATTCTCTATCCATAGGTCAGAATAAAGCAGTTTCAGGAAAATTCAGAGAAAAGGATTTTATAAAGTAAACTGTGGTATTAAGACAAAAAGAAGGAGACTGTTTCCCAAACGTATTTACACTAAAGCAACAGCATAGTATCATGCATTATTCAGGGTTAGGGCCACGTTGTCGCCTAGATCTCTTACCTGTTGTGAAAAGCATCTTAGGATTTGAGGGGATAGTTATGGTGGTAGTTGGCTCTAAAGGACAGAGTCTCTACTCACATCAAACAAATGAGAGAAGACTCCATAAGGGCCCTGCAACATTCTAATGTTTTCCCTGCAACAACAGAAGCCCTATTGTTGCATGTTCCAAACCCTTAAAAGCACAGTACAACTAAACTCGAACTCTCATATCTTCGAGAAACAATCAAACAAAGGGTCCTGCTGCCAAACCATTAAAGGGTACGTAGGCATGGTAAAGAATATCAGTGGCAATCTATTGAGCAAAGGAACATATAGGTTATTAAGGTCATGTTACCAAAGTCAGAAATCTGAAACAGAGATAAGAATCTGGGTTGAAAAGGAGATATTACAATAACAAGAAGTATGGTTAGAAACTCAGATGTTTTGCGTCAAGCTGCCAAATATAGTAAGTACTCAGGAAAGGAACAAAAGTAGGAAATGATAGAGAGAAACTGAAATTAGGCACCAAGTCAGGGAAAAGATAAAGTCAAAGAGCGTTACCAGGGCTTTGAGTAGTTTTCTTTTCCACCTAATGATGGCGCAATCCCATCTACCCATTGCCCAAAGAACAGTAGTTCTCAGTGGGGTCCCAGGAACAGCGGCTTTAGCATCGCCCAGGAAGTTGTTAAAAATGCAAAGTATTAGGCCCTACCCCATACTTACTCAACCAGAAACTGGAAGACAGCCATATGTGTTTCAACAAGCCCTCCAACAGTTTCCAACGCTCGCTAAGGCTTGAGAACCACTGTCTCCTACAAAGGTCTTAATGATAAGCCAGGAAGAGACAAGTAGTCACATTCTCTCAACAGTAACTATAACTGTGACCACTCAAAACTATTGAATTTCGTAAACACAACAGCTGGGCAGAAAAATCACGCTCTTTAAAATGTAAAACATCATTAAATCAAATTCTGGTCTGCTTTTGAGATGTCAAACACCCATTGATCAGGAAGTTTACACTCTTGAATCTCTGAAGTCAGCCATTTCACACTTGAAATAAATGTATACAAGGCAGCTATATTTACAACCATGTTAAATTCAGAATAGTCAAAACTGCAAAAAAATGCATTTAGCACTTAGATTTCTAAATTCAACATTTTACCATTTCTCTCTTGAATTATTCGAATGGCTTGCAGCTGCATTTCAATGTTTTTCTGGACCATCATTGCTTTAAAGATAGTAAAATCTTCTGCAGCTAACACAGGTTGCAAAATGGCCTGTGGAAAGAAGTCTGGAAGTTAAATGAAGATTTCAGTTTTAAAACTACAGGCATGCCTGTTTTATTGTGCTTCACAGATACTGCGTTTTCATCAACATTGAGGCAAGGCCCTCCACCAACACAAAGATTACGATTCACTGAAGATTCAGATGATGGTTAGCGTTTTTTAGCAATAAAGTATTTTTTATAAAGAATGTACATTGTTTTATTAAACATAAAAAAGAATACCTGGGTTTGTTTTTCAGCCTATAATCTAGTTGGCTTATATTCTGTCACTTGAAATTTACTATTGAATGATACATCAGTAACTACAAAATTACCCCTTATTTAATAAAAGTATCAAATTAAATAAATGCCTACTTTCAGCTTTAATGAACCAGCTGTGTGACTCTGGATATATCATTTAGTCCTCTAAGCTTCAGTTTCTTCATCTGCAAATTAGTATAATAATAATAATAACAGTAATAAAGTATTTCATTGAATCTAAGACTCCATAGATTAGTAAAATAAACCATTATTTCATGTACCAGTAAGAAAAAAACCTTGCCAATTAAATTATAACAGGCCATCAATTATAAAATGCATCCTCATTTCAGAGATACTATAATATGAAAAATTTGCATTTGAGAATGAAAAATATAGTAATAACTTTCTGGCTGGGTGTTGGAATTAAATAAGATTAGAAAGTAATTTTTTTTTTATTTAAAGGTTTTATTGGGGAATTGGGGGAGGGGAACAGACAGGTAGACAAATTGCTGTTTTTGTTCTTCAGTCTAGTTGTGGAGGATGTCACTTCACTGGCCTATGTTGGTATGATCATTGCGCTCTTCCCGAGTGAGGCAATCGGTCACCGGTCATTGGTCGGCCACTCACGGCAGCTCACGGCAGCTCTCACCCACTGCCAGCTGCTCACGCTGGCTGCCAGCCACTCACGGTAGCTCATGGCAGCCCACTGTAGCCCCGCTGCAGCCTACATCGTTGCTGGCGACTCATGGCAGCCCAGCTCCAGGTTGAGCTGTTGTTCATCATCTTAGCTGTAGAGGGCACAGCGTCACTGGCCCTCACTGTGGGATCCGAACCGCGGCCCTCCTGCTCAGAGCTGGAGCTCCCAAGCGAACTCTTAACAGCTGAGCCACTCGGCCAGCCCAGAAAGTAATTTTTAAACTGAAGACAACCTATAAAAGTAATTGTTCTGTCCCTTTTGAGGCTGGTTAAATATCAATGTTGTGCTAAGCCTAATATGTTAATAAAAATTGGGCTCTTCTGGTCCAAGGAAATGGCTCTCCTCTCTCTTAAGAGCTTTCAATAAGGGCAGGTAGAAGAACTAAATACAAGAGTTACTCCAAAACACTAGCAAGTAGCTTAAAAACAACAACAGTCTTAAGTATCCTTTAAATTAATTGAAATGTGAAACTATTTTGACAGAAGACTATGAAGTTAAAAAAAAAAGACTATGTTTGAAAAAACCACATTAATATCAACATGATCATTGAGTCTTTAAGACTCTAACTTAAATAAAAGACATTCACACTTAGCCTAAAGTTACCCTGCTGAGAGTTAGCAGTAAATCATACCATAGTTTCAAAAGGTACAAGTGATTTCATGCATTCATGCTGCTCCATTAATAGTTAGAACTGCAAGGAGAAATAGATGAATTCACAATCACAGTTGGAGACTTCAATACCCACTATCAGTAATGGGCAGATCGGGCAGAAAATCGATAAGAACATAGTTGAACTGAACAGCACCTTCAGTCAACTGGATCAAACTGACATTTCTCCAACAACAAAAAATACACATTCTTCTCAAGCTCGCACAAAACACCAAAATAGACACCATCTGGACCACAAAACACATCTTAATAAACTTAAAAGAACAGGAATCATACAAGGTATGCTCTCAGACCACAATGGAATTAAACTAAAAATCAAATAACAGAATATAGCTGAAAAACCTAAAATACTTGGAAAACAAACAACATACTTCAAAATAACACAAGTCAAAGAAGTAATCTTCAGAGAAAATTTTAAAATATTTATAACTAAATGAAAATACAATATACCAAATTTGCAGCAAAAATAGTACTTTGAGGGAAATTTATAGCATTGAATGCATATTAGAAAAGAATATTGAGAATTAATAATATAAGCTTCCACCTTAGGAACTATAAGAAGGAAGCAAATTAAATCCAAAGTAAGCATTAAAAATCAATAATAGAAATTAGAGAAGAAATCAACAAAACTGAAAATAGAAATTCAACTAAACTAAAAGTTGATTCTTTAAAATGATAAATAAAACTGATAAACCTCTAGCTATGTTAACTAAGAAAAAAAGAGAGAAGATATAAATCACTAATATCAGAAAGGAAAAAGGGACTTCACTACAAATCCTAAGGACATTAAAAAGATAACAAAGAAATATTAAGAACAACTCTAAATCCACAGATTTGAAAACCTATATAAAATGGGCCACTTCCTTGAAAAACACAATCTGCCAAAACTCGACAAAAGAAATAGACAATCTGAATAAGTCTATATTTATTAGAGAAAAGGGATTAATAATTAATACCTTCCAAAACAGAAAGCACAGCAGGGTTCGCTGGTGAATTCTACCATTTAATGAATTATACTAATTCTTTACCAAAAAAAACCCAAAAAAACGATAACACTTTGAAGCAATGTTATAGATTCATATTATTTCTCAAAAGAATGATGATTATTTATTTGCAGAAGAATAGCAGCATAGCATACAGAACTGATGTAAAAGTATTTCTATTGATTCAAGTTAAGGGGGAAAATGTATGACTTTGACGTCTATATATATATATCTATATCTATATCTATATATATATTTTATTCAGTATCTATGGTATTTTCCCACCACCCCTCCCTGCAAGATTCAATTAGCATTTACATATATTTTAATATGCATATGAAAAACTGCACTCAGATAAGAATCCCTGAAAGAAAAGAAATTATACCAATTCTCTACAATCTCTTCCAGAAAATAGAAGCAGAGAAAGTATACTCCCTAACACATTTTATGAGGCCAGCAGTACCCTAAATACAAAACTAGACAAAGATATTGCAAGAAAAGAAAACTAAAGACCAGTATGTCTCATGAACAGAAATACAAAAATCCTCAACAAAATTTAGCAATTAATTAATGAAAATTAATGTAGTTTCACATCAACATTCTGAAGAATAAAAATTATATGATCACATCAATAGATGCAAAAAAAGCATTTGATAAATCCAACACCCATTCATGATAAATTTTTTTAAAACTCCCAGCAAACTTGAAATAGAGAGCAATTTCCTTAACCTGATAAAGAACATCTATAAAAACCTATACCTAACATCATACTTAATGGTGAAAAACTAGATGCTTTCCCATTTAAGATCATGAACAAGTCCCCTCTCACCACTTCCATTCCATATTATACAGGAAGTCCTAGCTAATGTATTAAGAAAAGGAAATTAAAGGTATAAAGATTGGGAAGAAAGAAATAAAACTGTATTCGTTCATAGGTGACATGATTGTCTGTAGAAAATCCCATAGAAACAATTAAAAAAAAAATCTCCCAGAACTAATAAGTAATTATAGCAAGGATCCAGAATATAAGGTACTATGCAAAAGGTAATTGCTTCCTAAATACCAGCAATGAACAATTGGAATTTGAAATAAAAAACATAAAACCATTTACATTAGCACCACACACAAAAAAAAGAGAAATATTTAAGAATAAATCTAAGAACATACGCACAAGATCTATATGAGGAAAACTAAGAAACTCTGATGACAGGAATCAAGGATGATCTAAATAAATGTTCATAGATAAGAAGACTCAATTGTCAGCCTGTTAATGCTTCCTAATTCGATCTGTAGATTCAAGCAATCTCAGTCAGAATCCCAGCAGGTTACTTGTGAATAACAACAAACTGATTTTAAATTTTACATGGAAAGGCAAAAGACCCAGAATAGCCACATAATATAGAAAAACGGACAGTCACAGAACTGACACTACGTGACTTCAAAACTTACTGTAAACTACAATAATCAAGAAACTATGGTATTGGTGAAAAAACTGACAAACAGATTAATGGAAAAGAATGGAACCCCAAAATAGACCAATACAAACACAATCAACTGATTTTTTTTTTAATTGGGGAATTGGGGCAAGGGGAAAAGACAAGTTGCTGTCTTTTTGTTCTTCAGTCTAATTGTAGAGGACGTTGCTTCACTGGCCCAAGTTGGCACCATCATTGTGCTCTTCCCGGGTGAGGCAGATCAGTCGCCAGCTTCTGGACGGCTGCTCACGGCGGCTTGAGGGCCACTTACGCTGGCTGCTGGCTACACACGATAGCCCATGGAAGCCCACTGCAGCAGGGGCTGCAGCCCACACCGTTGCCGGCAACTCACAGCAGCCCAGCTCCAGGTTGAGCTGTTCAGCATCTTAGCTGTAGAGGGCAGTGTCACTGGCCCTCATATGTGGGATCCGAACCAGGGCCCTCTGGGGTCCCAAGCCAGTTCTTAACCAACGCGCCACTCAGCCGGCCCCAATCAACTGATTTTTGACAAAAGAAACAAAAGCAACCTAATGAAGAAAGGATTATCATGCCAGCAAATGGTCCTGGAATTACTGGACATCTACATGCAAAAAGATGAATCTAAACACTGACCTTAAACCTTTCACAAATATTAACTTAAAATGGATCATAAACTTCAATGTAAAAAACAAATCATAAAAGTTCTATAAGAGAGCATAAAGAAAATCTACATAACATTGGATTGGCTAATGACTTTTTAAGATACAACACCAAAAGCATAATCCATGAAAGAAAATTTATAAATTGAATTGTATTAAAATAGAATCAAAAAACAACTCCTGTCAGTGAAAGACATTGTGAAGAGAATGAAAAGACAAGCCACAGAAGAAACTTTTGTAAAATATTTGCAAAACACATATCTCATAGTGAAGACTTGTAGCAAAAATATACAAAGACCTTTTATAGGTCAAAAATTAGAAAACAATTCAATTAAAAAATGTACAAAAGAAAACAATGAGATCTACACATCTTCTAGAATAGCTAAAATCCAAAAAACTGATAACACCAAGTGTTGACAAAGATGTAGAGCAACAGGAATTCCCATTCATTGCTGGTGAAAATAATGGTACACCTACTTTATTTTTTTCAATTTATTTTTCAATTACAGTTGGCATACAGTATTGTATTACTTTCAGGTGTACAACATAGTGCTTAGACATTTATATACCTTATGAAGTGATCACCCCAATAAGTCTAATACCCATATGACACCATACATAATTATTACAATACTATTGACTATATTCCCTATGCTAGTACAGCTACTTTAGAAGAGAGTTTGGCAGCTTCATACAAAGCAAAACTTAATCTTACCATATGATCCAGCAATCTCGTTCCTGGGTATTTACCAAATGAATTGAAAACTGTATGTCCACACAAAGGCCTGAATATGAATATTTATAGTGGCTTTATTCATAATTGCCAAAGACTAGAAGCCACCAAAATGAACTTCAAAAGGGAAATGGAAAAAACGAACTGTGGTACATCTGTATAATGGAATATTATTCAGCAATAAAAAGAAGTATTAAACAACAAATAAACATGAAGGAACCTTAAATTCATATTGCTTAGTGAAAGAAGCCAGTCTGAAAAGGCTATACACTATATGATCCCAATAATATGACATCCTGGAAAAGGCAAAACTAGAAAGACAATAAAATTATCAGTAGTTGCCAGGGGTTTAGAGCAACCATGGAGAGATGAATATGTGGAGCACAAAAGATTTTTAAGGCAGTGAAATTATTTTGTATGATACTGTAATGATGGATATATGACATATATTTGGCAAAATCCTTAGAACTCTACAACACAAAGAGTGAACCCTAATGTAAACCATGGACTTCAGTTAATAATAACATGGCAATATTGGCTCATTAACTGTAACAAATACATCACACTGATGAAAAATGTTAACATTAAGAGACTCTGTACTATCTGCTCAATTTTACATAAACCTAAAATTGTTCTAAAAAATTGGCTATTAATTTTTAAGACTTTTTTTAGCACTCATACAAATTATTGTTAATTATCCTGTGTTTTTAGAAAATGAAAGTACATCACATATGTAATCTTTTCAATGATACAAACTACTGGGGAAAAAAGCATCATAATTTTCCCAAATTACTATTATTACAAATGTTTCTGAAAGTATTAATGTCTATCTTATAAAAGTCAAAGCAAATCAAGTAAAAAACAAAAACAAAAGGAAAAATATTGTCTCTTGCCATATAGAAGTCCCTGGCTTTTGCAATACATAGAAATCAGTGATGAGCTCTATCCTCATCAAAAAATCACAAGCGGTCCGGCCGAGAGGCGCGTTGGTTGAGAGCTGGCTTGGGACGCCAGAGGGCCCCGGTTCGGATCCCACATATGAGGGCCAGTGACACTGCCCTCTACAGCTAAGATGCTGAACAACAGCTCAACCTGGAGCTGGGCTGCTGTGGGTCGCCAGCGACGGCATAGGCTGCAGCCCCTGCTGCAGTGGGCTGCCGTGAGCTACCGTGCGTCGCTGGCAGCCAGCGTGAGCGGCCGTCCAGAAGCCGGCGATTGATCTGCCTCGCCCAGGAAGAGCTCAATGATGGTGCCAACTTGGGCCAGTGAAGCAGCGTCCTCCACAGCTAGACTGAAGAACAAAAGGACAGTGAATGTCTGTTCCCCTTCCCCCAATTCCCCAGCGCTGTTTCCATCCCCCAATTCCCCAATTTAAAAAATAAAAAACAGTCTTTAAAAAAAAACAAAAACACACAAGCGATAAAGGAAGTCACTTTTGCCAATTTCAACTGGAAAATACCACAGAATTACAAAATTCAACCGACGACAACTGAAATAATAAATATATCAGTATTTATTGTCATATTTTTCTTAACTGTTTAGAAAGATATCCTAAGTCATGAGCATTTTTAAAGAAACCACACATATCTAATAGAAAAAAATGCTCTTAAAAAGTCTTTTTTTTAACTAGTGTCCTTCATCTGATTAAAGTCATGAGAGCCCTTACTACTACAGCTGACTTTAATACACAAAGAATAACCAGGTCCAGTGGTCTAGGTCTTAATGATGACCAAACCAAGTGTAAAGAATTTGTCAAGTTGGCTTTAGCAATACAATTCAGTGGGAGCTGGCAGTTGGTTTAAAAATCAAAATCAAACAAAGCAAACCAAAACAAAATAAAAATTACCTCTTAAATTACCCAGAGCAAGCAATTTGTTTCTTGACTTTGTTCTTAGGTGCACCATATTGGCATAATGAAATTAGCATTCTGATCTTTATGTATAAAGATGGCTGCTGCAAAGCAATGTATATAGTGTGCTTTGAGCTGTTTTTCTGGTAATAATTACAGCCTTGGGCTAATTCTATCATGTTGCTATTCAGCATCTGGTGCTAAGAGTTTGCTCCAGAAGAGAATAAAGCTAACTAGTTCACAGGGGGATTGAACCTATGACCCTGGCCTGATTAGCATAGTGCTCATCAACCACCAAAATAGCTACTGACAATTAAGAGGTGCTTCCATTTATAGACCACCTTATACATGTCAGGTATTGTGCTAAATGTTTTATGAACCTTATCTCTTAAATGTCACAAAAACCTTTCAGGGTAGATACTATTGATATATCCCTATCTCATGGATGTGGAAATTGAGAATAAGAATGGGTAAGAAAGGAAAACAACTTTTGTCCCGAGTCTTACAAGCTAGTAAATGAAAGATCAAGGACTCAAATCCCCGTCTGTCTGTGTCAAAAGAATTGCCTCCTTGTACCACTCCAAATAAATCAAAGGTGTTGCAGAATAGAACAAAAGAGAAAGATGTGTTAGTCTTGATCTAAAAACGATTATTTTAAAATTCTGGACATCTTCACTCACAAATAATTTAGTTATTCTGATAACAACAGCAAAAGATGGATGTGTCTACTATTACTGTGAACACCTTTATTCACAAAGTAATTCAGGCTCATTCACAATGGCTTAATTAAAAGGTTGACAAATGTTAACCAAAGCAGAGAAAATTCCTGAAAAACAAGGAAAATAAAAATAAATACCAATGTCCTAAAAGAAATTTAAATACTAGTTAATAACTTTCAATTCTTCCAATTCCACTAAACAGAAAATAATGCCTATCATTACTCCTTAAACTAAACCTATGGTACATAGAGAACAAAAGCAATTAGTAAACTGTAAAACAACTTTTGTTTTATAGAGTTAACTAATAAGATCATGTTTGTTTACATTAGTATGGGCATACCAATAACTTTTAATATTTTTTTAAATGTCATGTTATAATAAAGATGTTCTATCTCTAGAATTACAGGTGGTCATTCAATGAGCAGTTGTACAAAGAGAAATGTAGCAGGAAGTGCTGGTTAAACAGTAGTCAAAGCAACCTCTTCAAAGCCACAATAAAAAAGGTAATTTAACAAACATTTATTAAGAATTACCTACTAGAAACTAAGTTCCCCTCTCTGTGCTAGATGCTGAGAATGCAAAGACACTAACAATAGCTCAAAGGATTTACAATCTAGTAAGGCAAACAGACTTGTAAGAAACTATAAGTCAAGGCAAAGTACCAAAAATGTAAAAGTGCCCCGTGAGGCAGAATGAGCGCTAGTCAGACTAGAGAGATGAAGAAAGCTGCCTTAAGAAGTAACATTTCAGCCAAGCCCTGATGATTGGAAGGATTTTTCTGGGTAAGGAAAGGATGGTGGGAATGTAGGGGCTGAACATTCCAGAGCAAAGGAATAGAGTGAGCAAAGTCAAGTGCATGAATGCTTACAAGAATGAATGGCCTGGAATGTAATACATCATGTATTGGAAAACTACAGCAGAAGAAGAAGGCTGAAAATAAAATTTGAGGTCAGATCACTGACAAATCTCACTATAATCTCATTATGAAATTACAGTTTATTTGGGGGCCAGCCGAGAGGCTCACTTGGTTAAGAGCGCAAGCTCTGAGCCACAGGGTTGCCGGTTCAATTCCCACATGGGCCCGTGAGCTGCGCCCAAGCTGAGCTGCCACTGAGCTGCCAACAGGTGGCAGGATGGCTCAGCTGGTCAGAGCATGTGCTCTTAACAAGGTTGCTGGTTCAACTCCCTCATGGGATAGTGGGCTACAACAATCCACAACTAAGATTGAACATGGCACGTTGAGCTGAGTGGCAGTGAGCTGCCAACGGGCGGCCGGATGGAGACTGGACTTGGAGCTGAGCTAGTTGCATCCTCCACAACTAAGATTGAAGGACAACAACTTGGATGATCCCCTTCCCCAATTCCCCAACACTGTTCCCCTTCCCCAATTCCCCAATAAAATCTTTGAAAAAAAAAGAAAGAAATTGTAGCTTATTTGGTAGAAGCTGGAAAGCTCAAGCCACTCTTTGAGAAGAAGGCTCTTTGGGGAGTGAATAGTAACGTACCCTTATCCTCAACCTCTGAGGAAGGCCTCTCTGTTGGAGTGCCTGGGCTGGTGGCCCATTTTCACTGCCTACTTAGCTGTGGACTTCGCACTAGTTGCTTAATGTATTTGTGCTTTACTTTCCTCATTTCTAAATGAAAGTAGAATAGTACCAACTTCTTAAGGAGTGTCAGGAAAATTAAATGAGATAATACATATCAAGTGCCTAAAACAGCAGCTAGCATAAGCCCTCAGTGAATATAAGTTAAAAATACACATGATACCTACTTCAGCCCAGCACTGCAGACCTAATAAAACAATAAAAGTAGTTCCAAGAGAACGAAGCCCAGGAACCGTGTACTGTGGAGCTGATGAGATTAAAAAAGGGGCAACTGCAAAATTATCAGAGATCTATATAAGTAAAACAATGATCTATTACAGTGCTGAGTTCAGAAAGTTCCTTTTTCATTGCACCAGTTCATTAACAACTCCAGTTATTACTAAAAGTACTCATTAAAAGTAATCCAGTTATCATTATGAAAAAGAACCCATATGTGATGAATCAGCTTTTCACTCTTACAATGTCTAGAATATTATACTTTGACAATCAAACATAGCAAATTTAAATAACATGCTGGGCATTCTTGTCAAAACTATGTTAGCAGAATAACACAAAAGCAAAAACCTGTGATGTATGGGTCTTTGCAAGAGGAGAAGTGCATGCTTCTTGAAACTGATCTTCGTTAATTCCAATCTCTTTGAGATAACTTTCTAACAACTTTTCAACCTAAAAAGAGAAAGTTTAACTTTTATAATTTACATAGAAAAGTTCCAAATGACAGTTTTCATGTTAAGTATTGAGTTTAGAAAAGTATAAGCAAATGTTTGTTTGCAATTATTAATCTACATAAAATTATATTACATGGCAGTGACAATGTCTTTGATGGAAAAAAAAAACAAAAGTTAAAATTTTTGCAGTCAAATGAAATTTTATTTCCCCTACTAGAAATAACTAGTAGAGGATCACGTCAGGATTATGAAGTTAGATAAGGTACAATGCTTCTGCTACCCAGGGTCATTTTTAAATCACAAGATAACCATGACTAAATTAATAATTAATACTTCCCTGGATGCACAAGCAAAAGAATAAAATTTAAAGATTAGATGCAAGATCCCTTAACATGGTTGTCCTAAATCCATTCCTTAGATTCTAGAGTAGAAGACATAAGAAGTCTTAAGGATGAGAAACCTTGGAGTTTGATGCAACTGGTAGTACTATTAGGATAGACTGAACTTTTTAAAAGAATTTTACAGACAAATCCATTTTTTTTTATTTAGAAAAGCTAAAATTAGTATTATTCGAATTACCTTTGAAAATTAGTGAAAAAAAATACTCACTAGTTCTTTATATTCCTGATGAATTGCTGTATAGGTCAATTTGCTTTCTTCTTCATCATCAAAAACTAAATTTAAGGGAAAAAAATATCGCATGGTGTAAAAAAATAATTCGTTAATGCAAACATAAAAGTCCATTCCTTATATCTTACAAATGGATACTTGGATACATACTTACAAGTCAAAATATTTGTATGTGTATAAACACATATACATACTATATATATATGGTGTTAATTGTAAACAAGTTATTTTTCCTACTTAAGATCTTCATATGTAAGACAAACACTAATTTACTACATTGCAGTCAATAACGTAAGACAACAGTTTCTTTATAAACTTTTAATGGAATATTATTGTTAATAGTTTGTAAACATTAATTCCTTTTACAACAGGCTCCAGATTATTTTATTGTATTGGACCTTTGCTGATGCAAATTTTACTGAAAGTGACTAGGCCATTTTTATTACATATAAATCAATAATGAAGTTAAAATAAATAAAACCAACACAAATGTTTACTGAATGATCATATGTGTAAAACAATGTGGATTAGAAAGATATATATTCCCTCAAAAAGCTACAATCTAATTAGGAAAACAGGATAAATTCATGAATTGTATATAATAATCATTTTTTAATCCTCCTTGGATCATCTTTTAAAAATGCAAAACTAACTTCTGTAATTTTGGATTTAAAACTCTTCAATGACTGCTCTTTGCCTAGAGAATAAGTACAAGATCCTTAGAAGCCCAGATAAAACCCTCCAAGACTGGATCCCAAGCATCATATCCCACCACTCCAAAGCCCAAACTTTGCACTCTTAACAATACACAATTACTTGGAATAGCACCAAACAACACATGCGGTGTTTCAAATCCTCATCTCTTTGCTCAAGCCAGTCCTAGATCTTTTCGCCTTTATCTGGCCCCCTTTCTCCCAACCATTCTTCAAGACATTGTAAGTGGCACATTCTTCTTGATCTGTTTGTTACCCACTGACCTGTTTGTTACCCACTCCCAACTCCTAGGCTGGTTAGATCCCTTCCTCTGAACTCTTACAATACAGCACCATGTGACTACCTTTATTATAACACCTGCCACTTTACATTTAAATTACACTTACCTGCCTGTCTTCCCCACTAAATTATAAACTTCTCAAGCACAAACATTTTGTTTTATTCATCTTCCTATCCCCAGCTTCTAGCCCAAGGACACTCAATAAATGTTTGTTGAAATCAATGCTGATATTACAAAGTTGCACAAAACTAATCTTTAAATTATCTGAGGTGGACAACAGCACATTGACAACCCAAAGTCAGTGAAGTATAAACACTGTTATTTCAAGTGTCACTGGGAATGTTGCTTTGATTTCCTCTGGCATCTGCTCTACATAACACTAGGCTTACATGCAAAACAGAAGCTGTTTTCGGCTAAGTCTGAAACCAAATTACTACATTACATGTTTATGAGGTTGAGGATAACTACTTTCCTGTCAAATTACAAGTGTATTATTACTGAGATGCAACACTTTAGACATTTGGAGATAAAAATAAAAATGCTTTAATTTTTTTCTATTTCAGCATTTAGTCTCAGTAGGGTAAATGAAATTAAAAAGCGACATCATTTCTTTTTCTCCTAAAGAAGGTCAGAATTCCACATGCTTCATCAGTCTCATAGTAGCATTTTAAATTCTTAAAAAGAGTACAAATAAAAGTTACTTTGAATTTCTTTAAAAACTAACTGTAAAAACAATATATAATAAATACTATTTGAATTTTGATTATGGCAATGAGAATGTAATGAAAAGAGTCAGTACTGGGTCAAACCAAATTGCATTTCTACCAGAGTCAGGGTATCTTAGGGTTGAAAGGACTCTTAAAAGGTCATCCAGGATAACCAACCATTTGGTATTTGAATTCTCCTCTATAGCATCTCCATTAAATTGCTGTCAGAGCCATTCAAACGCTGCCAGTGCCTGGGGAACTCATTACCTTTTGAGGCAGTCTAACTTACCTGGGATATATTGTTATGAAGAACTTCCTTCATAGAAATTTGTTTCCCTGTAGCTTATACCCACTGATCCTAGCTCTATCCCACTGAACGTTACAAAAACAAGCCTAATCGCTCCAACATAAGTCAGAAGTTCAAATAATTCATGGATATTACTACCCTCAAAGACTTGGCTAAACAACCACAGTAACAGTTGGGCATTCATTTATATGGCATGGTTTCTGGTTCTTTTTCCGTAAATGGGCTCCAATTTGTCTCTAAGGATTGAAAGCAGAGTTCCAACGGTGAACTGATAAGAACTTGGAGGTGCCCTTCCGTCACAGGAATTATTATGCCACGTTTACACACCTCATTTGGTAGAAGATAGCCCCCAACCACCATCCATTTTTGGTACAGCTGAGAGTCAGTAAGTTAAATAAAGGGAACACAGGCCATTGGTATCAATGGTTCCGGGCCTGCAGGAGAGTATTCACATGCCCCTCTTTGCGGTCAACTCTTGGCATCAGTAGGAACTCAGAGGCAAACTGACGCCTCTCCTCCCAAGTCACTAGCGAAACTGTTGAAGAGGCCCACCTAAGCAGTGCACTTGCCCAGAGGATGGGGTGTGAGACCCAGCACAGGATTAATGCCTAATGTTTTTCGGATATGTGCTTGGACCCAGAGGTACGGGAGTCTCGGTCCCCTTTTTCTGTTCCATGAAGGGAAAAAAAAAAAAAGGCGCAGTGACAGCAGTATCTCCTACAAACCAGCTCTAAACCTGCCCGACAGAGGTGGAGACCCGGGAGATGAAGATGGTTTGTGGGGACCACCTCCCTGCCGTCTGCTGGTATAAGAGAAGCGAGAAGAGATTGTCCGTTCCGGATCTGCTTTTTACCTTCACATTTCTGCTCCACGAAGTCCAAGATGGGGATGGACCAGTCCGGGCCTCGCAGGAACCCGGCGATGCTCTCCACTACCCATTCTACCTCGTCCTCTTCTTCCGCAGCCATCCCGCCCCCGCGGAGCGCGGCGGAGCCTTAGGCCAGACTCCCGGAGCCTGCGAAGGCCTTCCGGCCGCAGGGAGCCTAGAGGGAATGGGCAAAGGGAAGAGTTGCCCCCGCAGTCGCCCCGCCACCTGGATGAAAGCTATAAACCAGTTAACGTAAAATGGTCGCTATGGCAACACTCGCAGCCGCCCGGGGCAGCCGCCCAGAAGTGATGCCAAATTCCCCGGAGCCTGCGCATTTTAGAGAGGGGCGTTTGAACAACGTTTCCGATTGGCTGGAAAATAACAGTGGCTCAAAAGATAGCCTCCTGCTCATTGGCCTGCCGTTGCTAAGGCTGAGCGTAGAAGTGTAGCCATTGGTTGGAAGTCCTAACAGAACTTTACGCGTTCCCCCTTCGGAGAGGTGCGTGGAACCCCTGGCGTAGAAATGGCTTGGTGAGTTTCACGTAGTGACCTTGACTCGGACTAAAAGGGCTTCAAAGGCTTCGAACCCAGCTAAGTGCCAATCATTTTCAACCCCGCTGGCTCAGAAGCGTTTGTAGTTCAAGAGTTGTTTGAAAATGCAAAGTTGAGCAAAGTAGCTCTGTAAAACTTGCTGATGTGGCTCTGCATCTTGTAGCTCCAGGCGGTTAGCCTTTCATGCATACGCGTAGATAGAAAAAAACTAGAATTAACTTTTCAAGGACAAAATAAAAGTTATTATTCATTTAAGTAAATGTTTTGCTTAAGCAAATCTTAGGTCACAAACCACCAAATCAACTGTTTGGATAAGGGTCCGTGGTCAAGATGCTTGGCGTCCCAGAGTATCTTCAAACATCCTTATATATTTACAAAAATAGTGTCATGTACAGTTACGGAACTTTTTTCACTTTCAGTATAGTCATAATTTCATATAAAACTCCTTTCTTTACAGCTGCATAGTATTCTGCATAACATTCCATTTTTATTTTGTGTATACACACTATCTTAATGTGGATGCGTAAATGTGATCATTAGTGTGCAGGGTTTTTTTCCCCACTATATTTGATGTGGGTGTATTCATTTTACCCTTCTAAAAATTGTTGAAATACACATTTTTGTGTCTCTTGAAACTGTTGTTTTTATTGACTATTCCAAAGGAGTAGATTCTAGTAGAATTGCTAAATGAAAGTACATATACCTTGATTTATTTGACCAATTCTCAATTGCTAGATTTAATTACTTCTAAACTCATTAACAATTATATAATGAGCGTATTTGCACATGTGTTTTTGAATATCAGTCTCATTTCCTTTTAATAAATTTCCAAAAGGAGAATTGCTGAGCCTGTTTTTTAAATCTTTTTGAAAAACATCTTTACCTATCTACTAGGTTAAAAATGATGCAAATTTTAATTTGCATTTTTAAATTTGAAGTTCTGCACCGTTTCATGTTGATTAGCCTTTGTGTTTCTTCCTATGTTAACGTTCATATCCTTTGACCATTTCTTATTGGCATTTTCTTTTTTTTTTCCTTAACGATTTGTAAGAGCTTTTTACACATTATAAGAATTTTAACCCTTTGTCACATGTTACAATGTCATGTTTGTTATTTGTCCTTTAATTTAGTTCAGCATGTCTTTTGCCACATAGAAGTTTTATATTTTCCATGTAGACTTTAAAAGGGTGGTAATAAGTACTTTTTTATTGGGTAGCCATGCCTGAAACACCATTTGCTTGAAATGGGTGTGGTAAAGTGTTGTGGCTTTTGAATTAACTGAGGCTAAAATAATGTGATATCAGAGATGGATTACTCTAGTTTATTGTTCTGTTTTTCTGTTTACTAAATCAGCTTAAAATGGAAATCCCACTTTTGTTCTGACAATTTCCTCTTTTCATAAAGCAGTTGCCTGTATGGTTTATAATGAGCCTAGAGGCCACAAAGTGCTCTTCAATTGCATTCAGCATTACTTGGCATTAGAGTCTTTATGTTCGGTCTCTTCCATGTGTTTTCCAGTTCCACTAGATGCAGATGATAACTGGGATTCACAAGCTCTCTTTTCATTTATTTCCTCAGCGTTGTTCCTGAATGGGAGCAATGTGGATTCCCTCAGGTCTGTAATGTCTCTCACTTATTTCAAAACATTTTATTATTTCAAATTTCTCCTCAAAAATTAAGGCTTTTCTTTTTACTCTGTACTTGGGATTCTTATAACCAGGATGCTTCTACAGGTTTAATATGATATAGTCAATATGCTTATCATGAAATAAACACAAACTCAAAAGAACAGTGCACATGCTCTTAGGGCAATGTATACGGGTACATTGGCGTAAGAGTAAGAAGATGAGGTGGGTGTGTGTTGTGTATTTTACCATAGGTCACTTTGTTCAGTCAGGTAGTATTTTTCATGTTTCACAGGAGTGTAGGTAGTCATCTCTTGAAAAATCACAACTTCTCATTTTTGCAATTTTATTGCTTTTTATCTGCTATGTGAACCAATTTCCATATTGAGGATATGTGTTGTAAAACAAGAGACTGAAGTAGACCCCTCACACACACACACTCACAAACATATATATGTCATATATATATAAAATATATATAATTATTACACATTATATATATACACATAACATTTCACACACACACACACACACACACACACACACACACACACACACACACACAGATATCTCCAGTACTTTTACCATAGGGTTGATAAGAGTTCTATTTAGAG
>NW_017737044.1:0-1214 GCF_001890085.2 Hipposideros armiger
GCTGTACACTGATTTTCCAAAACATTTGCACCCGGAAGATATGGGTGGCTCCCTTTAAATTCCTAAGAATGACCTCTTGTGACTACAAAGAGCAAAAGAAAGTATCTGAAGAATGAATTTCTTTTAGTGAGCAAAATATTAATAAAACATATTTTGAATGTAATTGGCAAGTACATGAAATCAAGAAATTCATAGTCCTCTCTTGCATTCTGGCTTTTCCTCCCTTTTGGGGTTTCTATGTACGACCATGTTGTGGGGACTATGACTTTAAAAACATATCTTTTTATTTAAATCCCACAGTTAGCCTGTGAGCTCATTTTTATTCTGGCTCTGGCCTCAAAAGCTGAGTTTGACTAGGCTCTGTATCAAAATAAGATCCGGACAGGCATTCCTAAACTTGGACCTTTTGTCCATGCTCACTTCCTGTTGACCGAGTGACAGCCCTTCAGCTGGCCCGTGGTCAAGCTGTTTGCACAGAATAAGGAGCTGTGTTCTCAAGGGCAGCAGAATTTTGCAGCTGATTAAAAGTAGCATGAGATGCAACCAAAATGCCAGTTCTCTTTCCGTTTTGGGTTTGCTTGAGTCCAAAGGTCAAAAGGAAGAGCCAGCAGCTCAGTGTGTTGGTTTGTAATTCCACTCCCACTATGGCTCAGCAATACAACATATTCCGATGCTTGTCTTATCAAGGAGTCCCTCAATCTTCCATCTTTGTCTCCTAAACACTGGCTTGTGTGAACATGCTATTAGCTGGCAGGGTCCAATTTCAATATTAGTGGTTACATTGGGTTTCAAGCTCCTCACAGTTGTCTATGCCGTGTCTGAATCTGGAACTGCTGCCAATTTTCTTCGAGGGCATTTTAGTATTATTATCCCAGTGCTTACACTATTATCTTTGAAGTGTTATTTTCCAGCTATTTTCTGCTTCTAGAAAGACAGTCTGATTTAGCTATTTTATCAATGAAATTTGAGTGTGCCGCGCAGCTAGCTCTTGACTTGTGTATTTCTTTCTTTCACTACTTGGCTGAGGAAATGCTCAATATTTACAGCGAAAAGGCACCTTAAGAATCATCTCATGCCTAGCTACTCAGTGTGTTTCACAGAGGAGCAGCCTGGGTGTCACCTGGGAGCTTATTACAATAACACAGTCTGAGGCCCCACCCTGGACCTGTTGGTCAGAATCTGCATTTTAACAAGACCCCCAAAGTTTTATCTGC
>NW_017737045.1:0-1249 GCF_001890085.2 Hipposideros armiger
AAAGGAGAACTGTTTAAAATTGATATAATGAAAAATGATTGACACAACTGAAGGTTAACTTTAAAGAACAATTAATGATAGTATACAAGATTAAATTTCCATATTATCTGTATAAGGTGATAGTATACTAATTATGAGCATATTAATTAGAAAAATGTATTTTCCTCTAGGTGTTATAACGTTACAGAAAATTAAGAAAATCTATGGAAAATTGGCCCAATTTAACAAAAAAGAAATCATTCAGGCAACCAAAATACAAAAAACTAAATTAAGCAATCAGAATTACCACCAACATAACTGTGATTATATTAAATGTAAATTAAATTAATGCCTCCCCCAAAAAGACAAAAGTTCAATAACTTTAAAACACAGACACAATCCAATTATATGTTGGTAAGAAGTGATCTATAGAAACAGAGAAGAGGTAACTTTTTGACAGGAATTGACAGTAGGGGATGAATACAAAAAGGCAGCCAGAGGGAAGCTTTGGGGTGATAGATCTATTGTTTATCATAACTGTGGTGTTGGCAACAAGAATCCATTCAGTTTTTCAATACCTCTAAAACTGTGTACCACAGACCGAATATGCTAATGTGTATACATTTTAAAATATATATATTTAATATAAAAATATATTAAAAAAGAGACAATGACTAAGATTTTTTTCAAAATTTCCAAGAATACACTTACTTATAGATTCAAGAATCTCAGCTAACCCAAGCAGAATAAATTAAAACACACACACACACACACACACACACACACACACACACACACATCTTGGTAAATCAATGTGAAACTGTGGAAAATCAAAGATATAAAATAATTCTGAAACTCAGACAAAATTAAAAGAAGTATTATATTATTGAGATGAATAATAAGAATGAAAGCTGTATTCTCATCAAAAAATGGAAGCCAGGATACAGTGGGATTATATCTTTGAACTGCTGATAGAAACGATTCTCAAAGTAGAATTCTGCCCCCAGTGAAAATATCCTTCACAAATGAAGACATTATAAAACACTTTAAAGACAAACAAAGGCTGAGACATATGGTCACCACAAGATACAGAGAAAAAAATATATAAAAGGAAGTTTTTCAGGCTGAAAGGAATTGACCCATACTGAAATTGGAATGTGCTGGAAGAATTGAAAAGCCCTCGAGAACAATAAATAGGTAGGTCAATGTCAATATTTATATTAAAAACATTTAACATTCGCTTGGATATTTAACGCAAATAATGTGTTTT
>NW_017737047.1:0-1249 GCF_001890085.2 Hipposideros armiger
TTAAACGTACCGTTCAGTAGTCTGAAGTATATTCATATTGTTGTGCAGCTGATCTCCAGAACTTCTTCCTCTCACAAGTCTGAAACTCTGTACCCATTAGACAGTTCCGCATTTACCCTTCCCCTCAGCTCCTGGCAACAGCCATTCTAGTTTCTGCTTGTATGAGTTTGACCACTCTAGATGTTTTATATAAGTGACATCGTACAGTATTTGTCTTCTTGTGACTGGCTTATTTCACTTAAACATAATGTCTTCAAGATTTATCCATGTTGTAGCCTGTCATAATTTCCTTCCTTTTTTTTTTTTAAATTTTTATTGGGTAACAGTACCCAATCACCTCCCAGTCAAGGACCCATCACCTCCCAGTCAAGTTGTTGTCTTCAATCTAGTTGTGGAGGGCACAGCTTCAAGTCCAGTCATTGTTTTCAATCTAGTTTGGGGGGGGCAAGCCACAGCCCACCATCCCATGTGGGAATCGAACCGGCAATTTTGTTGTTCAGAGCACACGCTCTAACCAACTGAGCCATCTGGCCGCCCCATAATTTCCTTCCTTTTGAAGGCTGAATAATATTCCCTTATGTGGATGGACCACATTTTGTTTATCCGTTTATCCACCGATGGACACTTGGGTTGCTTCCACCTTTTGGCTGTCGTGACTATGCTGCTGTAAACATGGGTGCACAAATATCTCTTTAAGACCCTGCCTTCAGTTCTTTTGGGCATAGCCCCAGAAGTGAGTGGAATTGCTGGCTCATAGGATATTTCTATTTTTAATTTTTTGAGGAATTTGCCATACTTTTTTCCATAGCGGTGTTGCTGTGTTACCACCAACCCCACGTAAAGGTTCCAATGTTTCCACATCCACACCAATATTTTCAGTTTCTTTCGATAGGCGCCATCCTAAGAAGTGTGAGGTGATAACCTTATTGTGGTTGATGCGTTTTTATCATGTCCCTAGACATGTCCCCAGCACAGTGAATAGGCTTGGGGCTTGTGGGTAGAGAGGACATGAGAATAACTAATTACAGCTGTGTAGATTGCTCCAAAGGAGACGTTGCAGGGCCGGGGTGGAGGGCTTGACTGATACCTAGAGGACCGGCGTCTCTTAAAGATGTGGTAGCTCATGCCTGTGCCTCCTCCTTGGATGGGGAACTTTTCACACTGCTGCCTTAAGAGGGCTCTGGGTGGTAACCTTTTGGCTGTGCAGTTTTCAGAGGCCCATGGGTCTTTTCTCAGCACACAGCAGCTT
>NW_017737048.1:0-1199 GCF_001890085.2 Hipposideros armiger
TACTTGTTGCAGGATCTTAAAAAAATTAATATTATGAATATGTAACAGGAAAAGCAATATACCATCATGATAAAATGAAGTCTACAGTTTGAGAAAATAAAATACACAGTGCATGTAGCTTCCATTCCAGCCACTGAGGTCTCCTATAAGCCCAATTTAGCCAGAAAAGGTTTCAACTAACTGAAATTAATTTACCTAACCTAGTGTCAAAATACACTTCTGTGATCGCATACCAACTTCTAAAACTTTATAGTTCCTGATGTTCTTTGAATTGGTGTCAGTATAAAACCCATTATTCAAAGATAAAACCAAAGCTATCTAAGTAATAAAACAAAGTCTATCCATTTAGAAACAACCACAATTACATTTGTATATCCTCCAAAATAACTTACATTAGTCCCCCTTTTTTCAAGGGGCATGTGTTCCATAACCCCAAGTGGGAGTCTGAAACTGCAGATAGTACCAAAGTCTATATATTGTGTATTCTCTTATACATACATACCTATCATAAAGTCTATTTCATTCATGAGTCACAGGAAGAGATGAACACTAACTAATAAAATAGAACAATTATAACAATATACTGTCATAAAAGTTATGTGAATGGGGTCCTTCGTTTCAGGAGACCCCTCCCTGAACTCTGCCTATGGGCTCAGGCCTTTCTGGAACAACACCGTGCTGTCACTTGGAACATGATTTCTGCTCATGTCTTCCACCCACAAACTGAATGATTTTCCATCTTAACTGAGCATTGATCATGTACTGCGGCCGTAACTTTTCTAGTTTGAGGTGAAACATCACAACTAGCACAAATTTCTTTTTCTTTCATCACAATTTCATCGATAGAAATTCCTTCTTACTGTAGATCTTAGCAACTTTGGTATACGATTTTTTTCTTCCCTTAAACATTGTTTATTTCTGGAATTTTCCATTTAATAGATTTCGCACTGCAACTGACTGTGGGTAACTGAAACTGCAGAAGGGGAAATGCCAATAAGGGAGAAGTACTATGTATACTTACAAAAATATACATATTCCCTAATCCCGTTTTCATGCTTATGCATCCTGTTCTGTGATATGTTTTCCCATTTGCCAATATGATTTTGTCTCTACATACAGAACATTCATTCCATTTAAATACCACATTGGATTTTATCATACTGATTTACTCTACTTGTTTGATTATTTTTCCAATACTC
>NW_017737049.1:0-1249 GCF_001890085.2 Hipposideros armiger
GAGTAAATTTTGTGGCTTAGCATTAGTAACTGGGAGGACCCTTGGCCTGCATATCTGTATTCTGTTGGTTTGAAATTTTTCAAAATAAAAAGTTTGGGGAAAAATAATCTAAATTCTTCTTTATTTTCTAAATTGTGGAGAGTGTACATTTATTTTATAATTATAAAAAGTAAACCTTGTTTGTAAAAGAGTATTTGCAGGGCCGGCCGTGTGGCTCGGTTGGTTAGAGAGTGAGCTCTAAGCAACAGAGTTGCTGTTTAGATTCCCACATGGGCCAGTGAACTGCACCTGAGCTGAGCTGCCAACGGGCAGCCAGATGGCTCAGCTGGTGAGAGCATATGCTCTTAACAATAAGATTGCGGGTTTGACTCCCACGTGGGATGGTGGGTTGCACCCCGCAGCAACTAAGATTGAAAGCAGCAACTGGATTTGGAGCTGAGCTTACGCCTCCACAACTAAGACTGAAGGACAACAGCTTGACTTGGAGTTGATGGGGTCCTGGAAAAACACAATGTTCCCCTTCCCCAATTCCCCAACACTGTTCCCTTCCCTAATTCCCCAATAAAATCTTTAACAAAAAAAAAGTATTTGCAGCTTCAAATGATTTCTCTGGTTTGGTCTCTGTAGACAAGAACTAGTTTCAGGTTCAGTTCTATGAGTTCAATATTGAATCATAATTCTTATGAAAGTAGGACTTCTGTATGACCTTGAAAGTCCAGGTCCATCAAATTGGTGTTCACACAGATCAGAAAGTATTTCAAGTAACATAAAACAGGTAAGCTATGTCCCTCCTGTTTTCACTTGTACCTAAATAATTTGAAACCACTTTTTTTTTTAAAGATTTTATTGGGGAATTGAGTGAGGGGAACAGCGCTGGGGAATTGGGGGAAGGGGAACAGACAAGTTGCCATCCTTTTGCTCCTCAGTCTAGCTGTGGAGGACGTTGCTTCACTGGCCCATGTTGGTATTATCATTGCACTCTTCCCAGGTGAGGCAGTCAGTCGCCAGCATTGGACGGCCACTCACAGCAGCTCTTCGTAGCTCACACTGGCTGCCGGCTGCTCATGCTGGCTGCCGGCCACTCACGGTAGCTTATGGCAGCCCACTGCAGCAGGGGCTACAGCCTATGCCGTCACCGGTGACTCACGGCATCCCAGTGTCACTGGCCCTCATGTGGGATCTGAACCGGGGCCCTGCTGCTCAGAGCTGGCGTCCCAAGCCAGCTCCTAACCAATGCGCCACTCGGCCA
>NW_017737050.1:0-1249 GCF_001890085.2 Hipposideros armiger
CATTTGTATACATCAATAATAAACTATAAGAAGAAGAAATCAATAAATCAGTACCATTTAAAATTGTTTGAAATACAATATAATACCTAGGAATAAATTTAACCAAAGAAGTAAAAGACCTGTACTCAGAAAATTATAAGACACTGAAGATAGAAATCAAAGAAGATACAAATAAATGGACATACATACCATGTTCATAGATAGAAAGAATTAATATTACTTAAAATGTCAATGCTACCTAAGGCAATATATAGATTCAACGCAATTCCTATCAAACTACCAATGACATTTTTCTCTGAAATAGAATATATAATCCTACAATTTATATGGAACCATAAAAGACACCGAGTAGCCACGGCAATCTTGAAAAATAAAAACAAAGTGGGAGGTATCACTCTACCTGACATCAAATCATGCTACAAAGCTACAGTAATCAAATCAGTATGGTACTAGGGCTGGCCGAGTGGCTCAGTCGGTTAAGAGCTCGCTCAAGAGTTTGAGGTCTGAGCAACAGTGGTTCGATTCCCAGCTTGAGCTAAGCAGCCACTGAGATGCCAACAGGTGGCAGGATGGCTTAACTTAAAAAACAAAACAAAACAAAAAACAGTATGGTACTGGCATAAAAGCAGACACATAGATCAATGGAGCAGAATAGAGAACCCAGAAATAAACCCATCCATATATGGTTATGTAATCTATGACAATGAAAGGAAGAATTTACATTGGTGTGAAGATAGTCTATTTAACAAATGGTGCTGGAAAAATTGGACTGACACATGCAAAAAAATGAAAATGGACCACCTACTTACACCATATATGAGAACAAATTCAAAATGAATTAAAGACTTAAACATAAGACCTGAAACCATAAAACTCCTAGAATAAAATATAGAGAGTAAATTTGCAGACATTACTCTGAGTAATATTTTTACTCATATATTCCCTCGAGCAAGAAAAATAAAAGAAAAAATAAACATATAGGATTGCATCGAACTTAAAACTATTTTCACCACAAAGGAAACCATCAATTAAACAAAATGGCAGCGTAATGAATGGGAGAACATATTTGCCAATGATATATCTGATAAGGGGTTAATATCCAAAATTTATAAAACACTCATGCAACTCAACACCAAAAAAACAAACAACCCAATTAAAAAACTGAACAGAGGAGCAATATCTCTCTAAAGATGACATACAGATGGCCAACAGGCATATGAAAAAATGTTCAACCTCACTAATCATTAGA
>NW_017737052.1:0-1248 GCF_001890085.2 Hipposideros armiger
TGCTGGCCTGTCCCCTGTGGTTCTATTCTTTCTGCCTATGGTAATGCCCCTAAGGTAAATGTACTCTTCCCCATTTCATAGAAAAAGGAAGACACGCATTCCACTACTATCATTACTCCTATGATTAATTCGAATGTCTACTGTTATTAATCAAAATACCCCATCCGACTGTAAACAGGGCTCTGAATGCTCATTGTATATGTCTCATTACATTAATCACGTTTAGTTTGCCAGTGCTGTATTTGACTTTTTCTAGATTTTCACTTATTAGTGAATGAATAGCTCCAGCTTTGTCTATACTCCCTTGGGCATTAGTTTTACCATCTACTATAGTAGATTATTTCTGGCTCGTAATAAGTGCAGCTTTCTGTAAAGTTAGCTATGGTCCAAATGGTAATTGCTTATATATGCATGGCATAGTTTTCTGTGAGCTCCTCAGAAAGAATCCCATCAGATTTTATTTCCATATTGGCTTGTAATTGAAATGAAACTATAACTACTTATGGATTTATTATTTTATTTATATTGATTCTGAATATTTCCGTTGTGTTTGGTATTTACGTATGGTTTTACATAATGTATTACTTAATTGAATAGCCTTATAAAGAAAATACTTTACAAGTGATACTGATACTTGTAAAAAATAAATTCTCCCATCTTCTGAATGAGGTTGTAAATAACATTTGAGGAAGGAAAATGATAATTTATGTTTTGAATACTATTGTACTGCCTATGTACTGCCCCTGTGTGTTAATAAGCAAATGCTTGGTGAGATCTGCGTAGTGAAATGAGATGAAGAAAGATGTGATGCAGTCACAGTGAAGGACACTGAGGGTTGGGATTGTGATGAACAAGGAATTTCATGGAACCTGTATCTTTTCAACATGGAAGCTGTCCTCTTTCTCTGAAAGACAGAAAGAGGGCTACTCACCAGTTCTCCGCACCGACTGCTTTTATAACATCACTTAGAGCTTTCAGGTGGATAAAGAACAGAAAAGCCCAGACAGAGGAATGTCATGAGAAGTGAATGTGTACTACATGTTTTGCTTAGCATTTCAGAAGCAAAAGATCTTTCTTAAGTTATATGACTTTAAGGGCATAAATAACCTATGCCCTAAAATAACCTATGGAAAACTAGTAGAATAAGACTGAACACTTAAAATAAGAGCATTGAGTAGTTGCAAGCATAGGTACTAAGAATACTCTAAAATTAGTGTAATTACTCTGATACAATAAAGATCATGGAAT
>NW_017737053.1:0-1248 GCF_001890085.2 Hipposideros armiger
ACACACACACACACACACACACACACACACACACACACACACACACACACATACACAATTAAAAGGTCTTAGGAGATTAGGTACCTAATCTCCTAAGACCTTTTAATTGTCCCAAGGGGCAGAGAATGTTCCAAGTAGTTTGTTTGGGGGATGAAGTCAAAGGAAAATCATACTCATATTTCTAAAACCCCTGAAATATTTTAGAACATATTGCTCATTGTTTGATGCTTTTTGCATCCATGCATTTTGACTTCCAAAATAAAAATAATATAATACGGTTTTTTATATAAATATAGATATAGAGATAGGGAGAGATTTAATTATTTTTTTTTAAGTTGGAACTCATGTTGTGTAATGAAGATACAGTGGCCCGTAACACCAATAATGATTTTAGGGGCACTGTGGTTTAGGGCATGGCAAGACACGTCCTATAAGTAAGGCCAAGTTTTTGTATCTATGCCTCCAAACACTATAAAATAATCACAATGCCTCTTGGGCATCTGGGTTCTGCAGACAGCACATTGTGCTCTGACCTATTTACCAAGAAATGTAACAGGTTGTCACCTTTGGGTAGGGTGTCCAGAATAGAAACAGGTATTACAGTAGGTCTGGGCTATAATGCAAGTGGCTCTACCACTTGAGCTATACAACCCCACAGCTCTATACTTGTAGAGATATTGGTGGTAGGAAAAAATAATCTGTGTGGAGATTATGGCAGACCCCAATAGAAAAATCATGACATAAACCCTTAGTTCTATTGCCAAGTCATGCCCCCTGCAGCTGAGAATTATGCATTTATAAAATTTATGATTCTGGCAGAATAATGGACCCACAAGTGACCAAGTGGCTAGAATTAATTGCTCATCATGAATTGGGTTCTCACAGATGCACCAAGTCACAAGTTCAGGTGACACCATCATCCACCAACTCATACTAAGATGAAAGTGTCCTATTTGGCATCCAGGACAAGCATGAGTGGAGGGCATAGCAGGTGGCCTTGACTTCCATGTTTTCAACCACTGTTGTACAAGTAGCTTCCTCCTCAACTGACACATATGACCAAGTGACTGAGGAGGGAAATGGCCAGCTTTGTCAGGTTTGAATGTGGGTATGTGGGATCGGTCACTCAAAATAAATAGCTGCTATACTATAGCCTCACTTAGGGATAGCCCTGAAAGAGCAATAAAAGGACTCTTCCCAATAAGCAGAATGTTAGGTATACCATGTCATCTACCTTATATGTAAATT
>NW_017731953.1:0-821 GCF_001890085.2 Hipposideros armiger
CATTAGATTTATTGATAGGTTTTTGATGTATTTGTTTTAAAATTATAAAGGTAAATTAAAAAAAATTATTTTATTAATGCTTTTATTAGACTTTTATATTCACTTATTATTTCTAATAGTTGTATATTCCTTCAGATTTTCTACATACACATTCATGTCATCTGAAAACAATGGCAGTTTATTTCTTCTTTTCAATCTTAATATTTTTTGTTTTGTTCTCTTGTCTTATGGCACTGGATAGGGCTTCTAGTCTGATTTTGATTAGAATTGATGACAGAATATCTTTGTGTCTTTCCCATCTCAGAGGAAAGCTGTCACCATTCAGTGTGATGTTTACTATATCTTCTTTGGCACATAATCTTTTCTGAGATTGAGGAAATTCTTTCTTATTCCTAATTTTCTAAGAATCCTGTTGTGAGTGTTTATTATGTTCTCCACATTTTTCCTTTCTCTCCAGCATATCTTTGTCTTTTCTGTACCCTGACATTGAAAAAATTCTGCCCTGCTCTTCAGAGGCATTTTATTTTCTCCAATTCTCATTGCTTCCACAGTTTTCCAATGTCTATGTAAAGATAAAATTTTAAATTTATTTCACTTTCTAGTTATTGCAAGAGGATCATTGGCCTGCTGTAACCAATCCATCCTGCCCAGAGTGAATTCCATCTTAATATTGCAAAACTTTTGTCACTTTGTTTAGTTATTATATATTTTAAGTCCCATATGGGCAATTTTTATTTCTTTACCCATTCAGAGTAGGCTTTGTTCTTTTATTGAAGAATTTTATGACAAATACTTTTATAATACTTATTCTTTGGTAATTT
>NW_017731953.1:3618-4986 GCF_001890085.2 Hipposideros armiger
TCTGGCGTCCCAAGCCAGCTCTTAACCAACGCGCCACTTGGCCGGCCCCAGTACTCCTTTCTTGAATGCTTTGAAGAGCATCATATGACCAGGTGGAAATTCACAGGTTGCTGGGTCCTCTGGTGAAAGAATCCTTCTAACTCCAGGCCCCACTCCTGCTAAAGAACGAGGACTTCAGTTAAAGCAGACCTAAACTCATATTGATAGAAAACAAAAACTCCTCAAGTTGATCACTTGGAACGATAGTGAGAACAGCCACTCTGTCCTCCATCCTCTTTGTTCCGGGACTCGGTGTTCTGCGTACAACAGCACCATAAACGTGCCCTAACCCTGCAAGCCATCTCTATGCTAGTGCTTCAGCTGCCACTGTGAGAGGCCATGTCAGCATTCTATCGGTGCAGCAGCTGGTAGGAGATGCAGTATATGGCAGACCAGTGGGTTGCTTGGCATGAAGTAACGTTAGGCAGTATCTCACCATAATTAATCAGACATTCCGTGAGTTCTTCGGCTCAGCTGACCAAGGCTCTGTGGGTAAAAAATTTAAACCCATAACTGTAATATGTATCAATCCTAGTAGGGGTTGCGATTGACATCCCAATAAGGACAAGTTGTTGCCTTCTAGGGAAGAAGGGGTCAGATCTATTCAACTTGTCATCAAGGAACTGGGTAGGCTCATCAGGGATGGTCCCATATTGAGAATTTCATGTCAATGTTTGCTGCTTTGGGGTTGGACATTCAACAGCAAGAATCAGTCTTAGTGAATTAGAATATATACTGTGAGGTATATACATGGCCTCTACCCTGACCATGGCTAACCCATTCATATGCCCACTGTGAAAGCACCGGGATGACTGAGGAGGGAGGCTGGCTACTCTCCACCAGGTGAGCCAAGTTATCCATCTGATTGCCCAGTATCTCTGCTGGAAACTAGGTGTGAAGAACTCCCTTTAGGAAATGATAGTCTGGTGCTTGAGAATTTGAGAAATGAAGTGGCACGTAACTTCTAGAACACAGGGTATTATCAAAGGAAGAAAGTGTAGAGCAGGTACGAAGACCAAAGAAATTTAATAAACTCAGAAGAAAGCCCTGAAGAAATTAAATAAACAACGAGGTTCTCATCCTAGTGCTTTCATCATGGGGCACATGAATGGAGTAGCAGTAGTGGCAAGAATGGAGATAGTGCATACATCTAACAGTATGTAGTTTATCTCAGTCAGAGGAGGGCAGAAGATGCTGAGTTTGAAAAATTTTATGCCAGGAGGTGGTATAAAATTACAAAAAGACTTAATACGATCACCTTTCTGGCAACTTAGCTCAGAGCTGGGCCTAAATAAGAGAAAACTAGTGTTCTTATTGCATATTCATCAT